>NC_143582.1:117792212-118092212 GCF_048544385.1 Mastigoproctus giganteus | reverse complement strand
CACTATCGCGGACAGAAAATGCACTGTCCCCGTTAGACAGTATTAAGAGTGTATGGGGAATACGCCATTTCCGGAATAACATCTCATCATGAACACAAAAGATGGACGTTGGAGGATTGGACATAAGTCATGCAGTCCGATGGGTCCCGATTTGCGCTTTTCAGCTCTAGTGGAAGAAACCATACAAGGCACTGGAACCATCCTGCTGTTCACTGACAGCACTATTGAAGGAGGCTGCAATGGAGTATAACAGGTTTTTTCTGCACATCCTTTAGTCTCCTGGCCCCACTGTGAACACCGTGAACGCTAGAGCAGTGTCGGCTCAAGCGGGTGTGCAGATTGTGCACTACACAAAGGCGCCAGTTAAAGAGGGGCGCCAAATTGGGTTTTAAATAATAATAATAATAAATAATAAAATGTAAATATATCAAAAAATATAAGTATATAAAATATAAACTTATGAAATATCTGAAATAGTCATTTATGTAATAAATATGTAAAGGAGGCGTTTTTGATTGAGTGCGAAGGCGTGAGACGTTAGTTGAACGCGGAAACGGTAGCCCGAGATCAAAAAAAGCCCTTTACACACGTATTACATACAATTTTTGTCTACGATCGCAATAATTGATAAAAAAAAATTATAATTACGTGCACGATTAATAAGAGTTGACAATTGATGGTAAGTATTTTTTTGGTAACTGAATGCTGGTATCATAAAAATGCGAACGCATCAAATGAATTATTAGATTCGGTGATTCTTACAAATTATAATAAATCTTGTACTAAACTTGTTTTGTATTAACCAAAAATAATAATAAAAAAACTTAAATCAATACAAATTGATCAGTTTAATTGTTGATATTTCATATAATTTGACATTTGTGGCGGCCATATTGGTTTATTTCACACACACCAATGCGTGAAATACTTTTTAGGCATTGTTATCAAAAGTGATATTTTACACACTAATAAAATGCTGGGCAAAAAATGTTACAGAATAATAATAATTAAATTATTTTTTAATAATACATTAAATTTAACAATTTATGTTAATTTACATTATTTATGCAATTTTATAGAATATTTACTAATTATTGGGCACAGAAATCCGTTAAAGATCTATTTTCTATATATATAGGGTCAGCAATTGTCTTAGGGCGTTACTCGACATTTCTAGTTGGTGGAGTAAAACCATAAAGCAATTTTCTTTGTCAAGCGTTATTGTTTTTGTTATTTAATATTTATATTTGTTTATGTGAATTCCTATTCAATTTTCCTCATGGTAAGTAAAATTTTATAACTTTTTTTCCTTTCTATCATTAGTTATAAGAATTGAAACTCAATTCGACTCAAAATAACAACAAAAAATTTACTGTAGTTCTGAATCCGACTTAAATTTAAAATTTTGAACATTAATTAGTGCTTTTAATATAACGAAAATTGTCAAATGAGTAAAAAAAACGGAAGACCGCACGAGAGGAATTGTGCAACCAATTGTCCGGTTCTTTAAGCAAGTTCTTAGAAACCTCAGAAAAAAGAAGACTGAAAAATCACCACCACGTTCTGAAATTTTTCAATCGTCTGAAGAAGGAAGTGGAGTAGAAGCGCAAGAACAACGGAATGTGCTGTCAAAGGTCACTGTTATTCATTCAGAATTGATTATTATTATTATTATTATTATTATTACTAGCCATATAGTGAAAGGAAGCCTGGGGCTTATGCTGCACCGGCTAAAAAAAATTTTCCGAGTTACCCTGAGAGAGAGAGTCAGAAGTAGAAGGGAATCATCAAGAAAGAGAAGAATGATGATATCCAGCTCAGGATCCTTGGTGTGCCAAGAATATACTCACCAGATGTGAGCCCCTGAGTAGGGTTGATCAAACAGACCAGAAAACAACAAATACAACAAAGTGTGCCATCAACGTCTACTACTATTCTTCCAGAATCGATTAAACAAACAAAAATTGATGACGTTTCTAAAAATTTCTCCCAATTAGACGATCCAGGTGCGTGGCCAAAATTTTTAACAAATGAAACAAAGACTATTTGGTCGAACATCCTCTTTCTAAAATAATTAAATGGGATTTTCCAAGAGATAATTTAGAAAGGAAATTTTCCACTTCTTATTATAGTAGGTTACTTCCAATTGGAGAGAAAGTATCGAGATTATGGCTAGTATACCCAGTTTCTAGAGATTCGGTATTTTGTTTGTATTGCAAACTTTTTGGAGATGGCAAACCGCAACTTAATAATGAATTTGAATGCAAAGACTGGTAACATTTGTCACATAAACATGAAAAAAGTGAATCTCATATTAAAGATAATAGTAGTTTTGCTAAACTTCGAACAAATTTAGCAAAAAATATCGCAACTGAATCTTGAGAACAGAAGTTGTATGAGACAGAAAAAAAAGAGTACTGGTATTCGGTAATTGAACGTATAATTCAATACAGTTTTTAGCCCAACAATCTACAGCCATCCTTTGCTTTAGTACAAATAGATTCTGCTTTAATGTCATTGTGTGATCTATTTAAACTTTTAGAAGAATATAACGACTCGTTTAAAGTTATATATCGAAATTAAGTGCACTATCGGATTGGGATGAAAGTTAAATCCTAACACATTGTAAAGATTTACAACTAAAACTAACATATTACTCAAATAAGGGTAGTGATATAGATGGTGTTACCTCTATTCGAAGAAATAAAATCTTTGCAATGTTTCTTAAATAAAAACATGACACCTAAGGATGTTTTTAATTTTATTTATAATAATCATTTAGTTGGTTCTTTTCCAAATATTGCTATTTCTTTAAGAATATATTTGTCATTAGCAGTAAAAGTTGCTACTGCCGAACGAAGTCTTTCAAAATTGAAGAAAATAAAAAATTATTTAAGATCCTCAGTGTCTCAAGAGATATTATCTAATTTATCAACAATTTCTATAGAAGATGAAGTATTAGAAGAATTAGATTCAAGTAATATAATTAAAAAGTTTGCTAGTTTAAAGGCCAGAAAAGTTACAATATTTTATTAAAAATATGTTAGAGGTATCTCTATAATCATAATATAAAAAATTATATTATTTTTCTTGCAACTATTCATTATTTTTGTTATTAAAGCATTTATCTAGTGAAAGGTTGTTATATGTATGTAGTATCAACACCTTTCTTTTTCTTTTTTGTCCTTCATAAACAGTGATTATTATAGTGCACAAAGGCGCCTTACATATCAGCGCCGGCCCTGCGCTAGAACATATATAAACATCGTTCCAGATCATGGTAATGAATAACTACAATATTGATTTTACCCTTAATCAAATGCCACCATCCTGACAAATATTTGAGTGATCTGAAGAATACAATTCAATCTGAGGATTGGGCACCTGGTAGGATGATCCATGGACCCGCTATCCCTTGGCCAGTCCGTTCCTCAGATCTCAATGTCGTTGAGCATATCTGGGTTAAACCAGTAAGTATTAATTCTACAGTTCTTATGAGTGAAGTTTCGAAGACCGTTTATATTGTATTAATAAAAAAATGAGTTTTGCAAAGCATGTGCAGTATTGGCTTAATTAAGATTACAGTAGTTTGTTTACTAAAATGTTTAATGAAATTTACTGAATGCTTAATTATTTTGTATTGAATTACAGACACGCAAATCACCCAATATATAAACTAATTAGAAAGTAGAAGACGCTTCTGAATCCTCTTTGGAATTCATCATCAGTAACAAATAACATTGGTAACAAATGGAACGACTTCTAAGGTTTGTGAAAAAGGATCTCCGACTTTCGTTATCCTCATTATCTTTGGGCTGATAACAGAATTCCAGAAAGAACATAGAAATGTCGCATACGACCGAATTAGCTTAGGTTATTCATGTAATTATCATTTCATTTAACATTCGGTGAAGTAATTAATCAATTTTAAGTTAAAATCTGAAGTGTTAGTCTTCGGATAAAACAGGTTGCATTTCGCTGATGTTGTCCATAAACATCGTTAGACGTGCTGAACATTGAGTTAGAAGCTGACTCAATGTCATTGAGTCAGCTTCCAACTCAATGATATTGAGCCAGCTCAATATCATAAAAATACGACCCACGCCATGAGACAAACTGAACGCATTCTAATAACTAATGTCGAGACGAAGTTCAAGTGCGTATCCTTGCAAGTGATCTACATCCCGCAACCAACAACAGTTGGTTGCCAGTTGTTAGCAAAGTAACACTTCGAATATATCTTTTAATCCTTGTAATAAAAAAAAAAATTCTTTCTCTACTCCGGACCTTCAATTAGAAGAGTTCACAGCTACAATATGCTTCACTGGCTCAACGTGACCATCCTGGAGTATAAGCGGAAAACTTTACTATCATTTCTCTTTGGAATCAGGATTCGGTTAACCATTTCAGGAATATACGATGCCTACAAGATATGCAAACATCGAATTATGTATCCTGAGATCTCATAGCAATTTCTATTGCAGGTGCCTAGCAATTAACATGACGAAATTAAACAAATCATCTATTTCTACGAATTATGATATTTAGAATTTAATTTTTGACATGTGGAAAACAAAGAAGAGGAAGAATAGGGTAGAGATTCTTTCTCGTGTAAAACCAACAGATATGCACTTTCGAAATTGCTTTAACTCTTTGTGCGCTTTATATGGCACGGCCTGTTACGAACACGTGAAGAGGTCGTAATTCACGAGAGAAGAGATATCCCTCGGTAATCAGCACACCTATTCTCTAATTCAGTGTCCGTTCTACTCCTTTGTTAACGGTTGGCAATAAATACACAGACATATTAACAGCGACCGCTAAAATAAGGTGGGACTCTCTCAATTCTGACAGAATTATTAGAGATGATGTAAACAGTTATCGAATTAAAAGACGTCCTACGGAGTTGCTGTATAATTGAAGTAGACAATCTAGATGCTTATGAGAGAAATAAATTATTGGCCGAAATCCAATATAATTATACGTATAGCTAAGAGGCTAACGTAGTTGCACTACAGTGGCTTCTGTGACACCAGAATGCTACACGAAATTCGATAATTATCGCTATGTCTTCCATAACTCATCGTTACTATTGCCTATTACCTACAAATAAACATGAGGCGACATCCAAAGCATCACCATTAACGCTACTATTATCTATCTGGCTTTCCACGAAAGCCTTACAAAGGAGATTCATATGTAGAAATAAAGTAACGTTAATAACTCAATGTAATATTTCTGACAAATAAACACGTAAAGATATTCTTCGATAATCGCATTTAAACGTTTGCTTCCAACAGGACACACCCTTCCAAGCACTGGATTTAGGCTGAAGTGAGCTCATAATTTGGGACTCTTAATTTCCTCCACTCCAAAAGGCATAAATATCCTAGAAGCTTGTGGTTGAACTCTCGTGAAACTGAATCTCCTCCTCCTCAGAGAGGGTTCAATTACGAAGAGTTAACTCATAAAATGAAACCAGTATATCTCTTTATTTAGCGTAATCTAGTTAATACACCTAGTGGCAAAGAATTCTTGTTACACAAAGAGAAAGTGTGTACAGTTAACGATAATATCATCAAAACTAAACTGAAACAGAAATTTCGATTTGGTCGGTGGATTGCATTATGTGACCAAGAAGTTCGCGCGGTTTTTCAATGACTACGAATTTAACAAAAAAAGTATGTGGAAGCCATTGTACGTGTCGGTTATTGATCGATGCACTTCGAAAGTACAAATAACGGTACTTGCTATGCAGCAAATGACTTAGCAGCTGCATAGCAAACGTGAAATGCGGGTTCGGTTAAAGGGAGAAAAGTGAAGAAAAGATGGCTGCTGCAATTAGTTATTCGGGCACGTTTACTTTTTGAATGTGAACTACCAAGCAACCTGAAAGATGAGAGACATTCAGAGAAGATATGGTGAATGAACACATAGCCCGAAAATGGTTCAAATAATTAATCATGTGACGACGTTGTCGTATCCAGTGTTGGAAGACCGACCACCACTGATGACGGCGAACTCAGAGCCGCCATTGAGTCAGATTCAAGCAAAACATGCCAGGCAATTGTAGAAAGATTCAATGTGAGCAAAGAAACTATTCGTTAGCATTTGTATCGACGAAAGGTGTATAAATTGAGCAGAGTTCCACCTAAATTCACAACCGAAAACAAACTCCACTTTGCATGTCGCTCTTTCCAGGTTACAATAATGAGCCATTTTAGACCAGTCGCTGAAGTTCGACGATAAATGACCTTCGCGACATTAAACGCTCATATCATCTGTTACTGGTATCATCCTGTGAATCCGTGACGCCCAAATCCGAGCCTTTCCCCTTCACCACCCGAAGGTTTTGTAGTGTCTTTAATGAAATACTGAGAGTGTTGTCCATTACGAGTTTGTTCCCTTTGGCCAAACTATCACAGAGGACAATAAAGTGTTTTTGTTAAATTTTAATTTTATCCTAAAATTCGCACGAACTTTTCGGTTGTCTGATGTTTATTTCATTTCTTTATTCTATATATTTTTAGATATTGTAGCCAAAAGGAAGCATTTTCATTGCCTCCAGCTTGCTGGAATGTCTGAAATAGTTTGCATTAGTTTAATCCTCACCAAGAAACAAAATTACCCGAGTAATGAACTCTCTGAAGTACTATTCTTATTTTTAACACACCGAGTAGAATTTTAGTTATTCGCAAAGAATAATTACTAAAAAGAAGATTTACAGTAACAAACAGATTTAATTTTTGCATACAGTCTCATTCCGTTTTGTCAGGGTGGGCATGTTTGGAAAATAATTTGAGAAGTTGCAGTAATCCTAGTAGTTATTAGGACAAGAAACATTAATAAGAATTTCTTGCCTTTTTGATAATAAGCAATGCTGTTATTTAAGGGAAAATGTAAGAAAATCCAAAGGTCATTAAAAGTGCAGGATATTTCTGATTCAAGTTACGCTATTCTGAAGCCCTAGATCGAATTATGGTCGAACTGCAATCAAATTTATTATCCTAATTTTCTAAATATAAGTAAGACAAGAACGCTGTAAAAGTTTCCCCCAAGGGAAAATGATGGTTGTTAAATTTCCAGCAAGGTGCGCAACTGGATTCTTTCGTCTTTCCCAACGTGCTGAAATCAAAGAAAAATGTTACTGACAGCAGACCGCAGCAGCTCTTGAAAATTTTGCTTCAGGTGATGACTGTTGTTTCTTCCTTATTCAGATGAGAGTGAATGTCCTCAGATTAGATTCTCCCAGTTTCTAGTTGGGATATCGTTAGTGATTAGCAGTCGTTATGATCGTTAACCAATCGCACCGTATTAAAAAAAAAGCCCGTGTTCAAATCTCGTCAATACAAGGAGGAATTTTTACATGGTTAATTCTAAATAACAGATTAAATTGAAGTGTACTCCACATAATTTTATCGGCATGAAAATGACAGAGTTTATTGAAACAAGCTAGAAAATAGCTTTGAAGAAATCATTCCATCAACCAAACCAATTAAAGGCAAATTTTGACGATATTTCCAAATCGTGATGGATATCGTTGTTGTCAAGTCTAAAGTGTACTGGGCCGGATGTTATCACCGCCCACTTGGTATCGAGCGGTAACTGGCAAAAGAACTTCTCTGGTTATTGGAATGTTTTCTGTAATGGTTTTTTTTAATAAACTCAATCATTTTTATGCCTATAAAAATTTATGCGCAGTGCAGTGTTGTTCAATCTGTTACTAGAATTATCTATTAGAGTCGATCTTTGGAAGAGATTACCCGATTTTCTTACTGGGAATCGAGTTTTTCATCCAGCAAAATAGGCAAACCCAAAATAGCACATACGCAATTTACATACATAAGAGAGAGAGAGAGAGATGTCTCGTACCCTTAGTTGCTTTGGCACAAAAGCAAGGAGAGAAAATGGATTGCATTTTAATATTAGTATTAGCAGTGGCCATGCAAGGAAGGAAGAGGTCAATTGTCCACGGAAGCGAATTGCTCCAATAATTAAGAACTCGCTGACAAAAGGAAATCTTCGTATGCTCTATTCTATAATTCTTCCCCTTTAGTTCGGCTTTATTCTCCTTATGCTATTCATAACCCTCTGGATCGAATAATGGTAGTGAAGAAAGCTAGTCCTAGTCTCCTTCAATACCATTAAATTCGACCGCTGTTCATTTTACTGGCTGAATTCTAAGAGTCTTATAAATTTCAATTTAATCTCCCCAGGAAGGCGCGGCCTCGAAGTGATTACGATCGACGTCCTTAGATACCGTGGCTTGGGTTTGAATCCTATCTCGAAGGAAGAAATTTCATTAACATTTCTTTTTCACAATATGGCAGCATTAGTATCTGAATTTAATATGATAAATACTACCTTCTGTGAAAATTTTAGCATCTGCACCACCTGTGGATTTAGCTCTGACCCCATTATCCAATGTATTGAGTGTTAGCAATTAATATGCAATGACTGTATCCAATCTGACCTAAAAAAAATTAAATAAAAGTCGTCGGAAATCGTTCTTTTGTATAGATATCGACTTCGAAATTCCCCAAAAAAAAAGCCCTATAACTCTTGCAACCCAAAACAGCACAGAAACTGAGGCATTTTCCTCCTCTTCCGCTAGCAAAGGTAAAATGCCCAACTCTAGTCCACTTGAGTCAGTCAAATATCATGCCAATAACTGGAAATACTGACTCTGAATCTTATGTCGAATGTGCCCCGAATCTCTTCGAGGTCCCATCAACTTTCAAATGAAACCAACTCAAACAGATGCTCTCAGAAGATCTCAGCACTAACCCCTTCCTTACTGAACCTCAGAATCCTGCCTTTTCTATTCTACAATCAAATAAATTCCAGGAACTACTCTTTAATATTGTGAAGAAAATCCTCCATCAAACTCAGCTAATCAGAGTACCTCATATTGAAAAATCTGATATTTTCCTGGATTTTAATACACTCAATGACGGAAATGATGAGTTATCCACAGAAATTACTGCATATCTCCGTGGATAGTTAATCAACAGGCTGAAATTTCAGACATAAATCCCAAATTAAAAATGCCACGTCAATTACGACTTGCCACTTAAGGGGAAACTAATAAGAACTCTGAACCTGCTACTGAAATTAATATTCTTAAAGTGAACAAGAATTACACATTATCTGACGATGCCCTTAGTATTGAGAACAGATCTTTAACTTCCTAGCCCCAGTACTTCTATTGCTGCAAATATTAATTTGCCAAATCCTGTTAACATTTTTGATTCAAGCCATTCAACAGCGCCAAATTTTGCCAAAAGACTCCGTCATATGATTCTTCTGATCTAAATCAAACCACTTCTACAACCTGCTCTCCTCTGCGGAATACTTTTGCCTGTACCTTTATTTTACTAGCTCAGAGTCGCCAAGTGGAATCCTTTTCATCATCAGTCAAGGCAACATATGCAAAAATAACTGCTGCCTCATCTAATGAGGTCTACAAACCTCTCCATATAGCTGCCGCCACACTGAATAAACCTGCTTCTGATTGCCAGTCTCACATGGCACACCAAAAATCAAAACAGAACAAACCTTCAGAAAACGCTAAAGCCTCTACATCCCATGTCGCTTTCTCCAAGCTTTCAGCAAAAATCATCAAACGCAGAATGTAAGTAATGCAGAAAAATCTCAGTTAATCAAACAAAAGTACAATATCACAATTATTCTTACTAAAGGCCGAATTTTTGTTTCTAGGCTTGGACCCGCCACTAAATCTGAGGATCTTATCAACTTAAAGAGCAATGCGGTTTCGGTGTGGATGTCCGTTCTTAGAAGACACGGTGCCTCGCTTACTCATCTTTCATAATAACATTCCATCACAAAGGGAAAAAGTGCTGAATCTAAGCTCCATCTTATCAGGTGCTTTGGTAAAACGCTTCACGGACAGATCGCCAAGGGAGTCCAAAATCTCCTCTCCAAATGAATAGCTATCAGTGTCTCTGCTATCTACACATACTACGCTCTCCTCTCGTCATAGAATCCCCAGATCTCAGCTGTTCAGTGTTTAGAACTAACTATACTCCTTCAGAACTGCAGGAGTATAGTTAGTAACCAAAACCACTTTAGAGCAATCCAAGGCTCACATATTTATAACATTTACCTTCTCACTGAAACCTGGCTCTCTATAGATATTGATGACCAGGAGATTATAGATGGGCAATATATAATTTATAAAAAAGACAGAGGATCTCGTGGAGGCGGAGTAGCTATTATACATTCTAACCACATACTCTGTGAAATTGCATCAAATTTCCTAATTATTGAATCACTATACTGCCTTCTCCACCTTGGCAAGTTAAAACTTTTATTAGTATTACTTTATTTTCCACCTCATTTAACTAATAGTGACCTTCAGCACTTAGAAAACTCGCTGGAATCTATCCTACAGCTAATTCAATCTGCTGATATAGCAATGGTTTTGGGTGATTTCAACTGTCAACTGTTCAATTTAGGATCTTCTTTTCCATCATTGCAGACGAGGGCTCTCCTTAATATCCTTCACAGTTATGGACTTGAACAAGATTGTAATTTTCCAACCATGTGGACATGTGTTTTTGTAAAGGGCGGCTCCTAGAACGTCTGTTCAACTCCGCCTCATATCTCTGTGAAGAACAGTATCACTAAAAATGGACCAGATATGTGTGTGTGACGGAAGTTTGTGTGTATTATTTGTGGGTTCTGTTGTTTTTTTCTGGCTTCTTGGCTACCCAGAAGCATCAGTCACCACAGATGATTCTAGGTACTCGTCCACACCACGGGAAGGTGGGCCAGTCCCAGTAAAACGCGTATCGTCACAAAAGAGACTGACTCACCTGATGTTGTCAAAAGGTGGGCCAGGTTCCTCTGGGGGCCCATTCCAGAGGAAGAGAAAAAATCCTGTGGTGTAATAAAAAAAAAAAGAGGGAGAGAGAATCTACACTAGTGGAGAGCGGGGGGATGAGGAAAAAAAAGTACACTAGTGCAGAGTGCAAAGAGAAAATGAGAATTTTTTTTTAAATAATAAATAAAATAAATAAATTAATTAAAAATAAAATTTTAAATAATTAATAAAATAAAAACAATTACAGATAATTAAAAAATTTTGATTAGTAAAATAAAAATTTTAAGCGCTGTCTGGGGATCCTCATTCGTAGCCTGTGTTATTCTGTAGGAGACTTTCCTGCGCGTGAATGCTTCCGTCGATAAGTTCTGGAAGGCAGCCAGGTTCTCTGGTGTCTGTAACAGAATGTTCAGTTGATTTTCAGTGAGAGGGATGGTATTTGTTAGGCCTTTCCTCAGGTCCTCGTAGAGAACGCACTCTAAGAGAAGGTGTAACCAATTCTCCTTGGCCCCGCAGTAGCAAACGTCTGTGGTATTAGGCCTAGTTGGAAGAGCTTCTCGTTCAATGAGCAATGCCCAGTGACTAAGAATGATGTCTCAAGAGTTAGAGAGAGAGCCATTTCTGCGCTGACTTAGAGGAGGGGAAAGTCACATTCGACAGGAATCTCCTTGTATCTGCTCCCTTGGTGGAAGTGTCACATCTTGTCTGCCAGATGTTTATCATCTCATTATAACAGCGTGTTTTCTCTGCCTTAGGGTCAGTGTCCAGGTTTAGCTCAATGTCCAAGATCTTGTCGGAATTTTCTTGTTGATTCTGAATGTCAGGCCATGGAAGGTGACATACAGGTCCAGTGACAGGGTCCCAGCTAAGACCTGGATAGCAGCAGTGGATACTGTCCTGCATACCCTATGGGTAGCGAGAAGAATTGTCCGTTGTATAGAACCTAATTTTCCTATCATGTTTACCAATCTAGCTCGATGGAACCAAGCACCTGCAGCATACGACACGATCGGAAGGAAGACGGCTTTATAGTACAGCTGAAGCGATCGCTTGGACAGGTCCCATTCGCTTGTGGTGATTCTGATGATTGAGCCTGAAAATTTTTTCACCTTGGAACTCAGATGGATGAGGTGTGGGGGAAAGCTTAATTTATGATTCAGAACCACCCCTAGCACAGTGGTCTGTGTGACAATGGGAAGTTGTACGCCAGAGACTTTAACTTGCGAAGTACGCCTGAGGTACAGCTTATTTTTAAACAGCATCATTTTAGTCTCGCTTGGATTTATCCGTAATTTATTTTGTGCAGCCCAGGAAGAGAGGTCCGTCAAGGACCCGATTAGCATTGTCTTCTATGGCTTTGCGAGAGCGGCGAGACACCACTATCGTGAGATCGTCCGCAAAAGCAACGATCTTGGTATTGACAAAGGAGCGGGAAAGCCAGTTTTGGCGGATCAAGTTCCACAAGAGAGGTCCCAGGACTGAGCCCTGACGGCACCCGAGTTATTGGCCTGGAAACATGATTGTATTTTGGCTTTAGAATTACTGTTCTATCTGAAAAGTAGTTTGTAAAAGTTTATAGAGATGGCTCAAACAGGAGGCTGTCCGGAGGCGTGCCAGAGCACTGCTCCACCAGACAGTGTCAAAGCGCTCTCGAAGTCAATGAAGA
This sequence comes from Mastigoproctus giganteus, assembly GCF_048544385.1. Lineage (NCBI taxonomy): Eukaryota > Metazoa > Arthropoda > Arachnida > Uropygi > Thelyphonidae > Mastigoproctus > Mastigoproctus giganteus. Next base: position 118,079,700 of record NC_143582.1, on the reverse strand, counting down.
TGGCAAGCTCAAATGTTTCTTCAGAGTTTTCTATGTGCTGAATTAGATCGAAGAGAGCCTCCTCACAGGATCGTCCTGGAGTGAATCCATACTGGCAGGGGAAGAGCAGATTTCGTGCTTGAAAGAGCTGTGGTCCTGAGTGCCATTAGCCGCGCCAGTATTTTGCCAAAGTTTGCAAGTAGCGCAATTGGACGGTGAGAGCGCCGGTCAGTAGGGATTTTGTGCTGCTTCTTAATTAGTCTCAGTAGCGAGATCTTCCAGTCGACAGGAAAACATCCCTCCTGAAGACATTTGTTGTACAATAAGAGTATATACTCCGGCCGAAGCTTGTGGAGACTGAGGATTAAACTGTATTCGATTAGATCTAATCCTGGACATTTTTGGATGTTAATATTTTGGAGAACTTCTGATAATTCTTCCAAAGTGAAAGGTTCTGTGGTTTCATCTGATTCATAACTGTTGTTTGCAGTACGTTCAATTTTCCAACCAGAGAAAATGCCTACCTTTATCTAATATTCTCCTCTACTCATTCAGAGGTTCGTGAAGACAATCCTATATTCCACTCGGATCATTCGCCAATCACTTTTGACATCACGATGCTTCTAGTAACTTACAATGCAGCTCCCGTTCTCCACGGTCCAATTTCAGAATGGCTGACTGGCCTCTGCTCAACCTAGCTATCGGCAATATGGATAAGCAGCTCTTTGATGCTGTTGATGACATCGATGTGCTCACCGATAACCTGATCAACTGTGTCCACTCAGTTATATCCGACATTGTTCCTCGAACCCATCTGACGGCACGCTCTATCTACCCGCACTGGTATACATAAAATTAAATCCAAAGAATTCTATAGAAACAAGTATAAGCAATCAGATGACAGTCGATACTACGAAATATTCAGCCAACTCCGCAAAGTGAAAACGCTCATATTAAAATCTTACAACATGTATATAGATTCAGTTCAGGTTAGTCTAATTACTCACAGAGATATTAAACCATTCTAAAATTTCATGAAGCACAAGAATATAATTAGTAAAAAGTTACAACTCCATAATTCTGATGGATTTCTCTTATCGGACGATTTCAGTATTGCTCAAGAGTTTGCCAATCATTTTTCCACAATTCAAACCAATGAAATTAAGACCTGCCTCATTTCCTGACTTCGCACCTGTTAAAGATGATATCCTAATCAACCTTTTTATCACAGAAGAAGATTTAAAGTTACCATTAAAAAGCATGAAAACTGACTACATTAAAGGTCCAGATGACATTCCTGGCTTATTTTGGATCTTCAACTTGTCTCTCGGGCTGGGAAAGTAACCTAAGCACTTTAGGAAGGTCAATATAGTTCCCATTTTTTAAAAAAATGGTGATAAAAATGATTTAACTGATTACAGACCCATATCCTTGCAAAACAGCCTGGCTAAACTCTTCGACACAGCAGTACACAAACATCTCTTTCAATTCGTCAGGCCTTTCATTGATAAGAATCAATATGGTTTCTGCAGTGGTAAGTCAGTAGTCACAAATTTGCTTCCTTTCTGGCAATACACCTCTGAAGTTCTTGATAACCACCTTCAAGTTGATGCAGTCTACACAGACATATCTAAGGCATTTGACAAAGTCCCGCACGAACAACTTCTGGAAAAATTTAAGCTATATAGTATCCGTGATCCTTTGCTCTCATGGCTACGCAGCTATATTACGCATCGTTCCTTGAGAGTTATCATCCATCAAGTGAACGCAGACTATTTTATGCCGCTAAGTGGAGTACTTCAAGGCTCCCCCTTCGGTCCTCTACTTTTCAATTTGTTCATAAATGATCTTCCTTCTTTCATCTTCACTTCTAATGTTCAAGTTGCACTCTACGCAGATGATCTTAAGATCTACTCAGAGGGAGATAACCTATTCTCAACAGATTCAATGCGCTCTCAATAAATTCTCTCTGTGGCTATCTCTGAATAGCTTGTCTGCTAACCTCGAAGTGCAAAGTAATCTCTTTTTAATCCTGCAGCTCTCCACAACTAATAAATACCGAGTACACTGTTAACTCTCTGATCATCGAAAGGTGTGGCCAAGTTAACAAATTGGGGATTCTCTTCTCCAGCAGTGTTAAATTTGATGCCCATGTCCTTAAAATCACCATCAAAGCATTCAAAACACTGAAATGTAAACACTGCCATCCCTCCTTTAGCCCATACGAAAAGGCATTTCGCATTTCGCATGCCTTTTCTTAGGAGTGCTGTCCGTACAAGTGGGGTGTCTCAATTTCCTTCTGCTTCTACAGTGAAATTATAACCACCCTATCTCTACAAGCAACTGTTCAATAAATCACCAACAGGGCACCATGGACCCGTTTCTGCTGCACTGTATAGAGAATTTCATGTCTGCCTGTATTGTTACCTCCAAATCTCTTTCTTCCTGTGCATTGTTTTAACTGAACACCATACAGCGTTTGGGATTTCATTTCTCAAGTGAAAAACAATTCGTTTCCATCATTAAAAAGTTTTTTTTCTGCTTATATGAACCAACATCCGTCAATTTCACAATATAATGAGATCTTGCATAACCAGTCCCTTTGGCCTGTTTATAAGATACCCAACCACACTTGAAGAAAAAATAATAAAATTTTTGCTTATACTCCAAGATGGTCACATTGGGTCAAAGGAGTCTACAACAGAGTACAAGAATAGTTACATATTTTTGGATATGCCACGTGGAGTATAACACCCGATCTGTTTGATTTTCAATTAATGAAGACACCAAGACACCAATACATGAAAGATATTAAAACCTATAGTACTTAGTACGGCGCGTGGTTTAAAGGTTGAGAAGATGAAAGAAGACACTCGTTGACTTAGATTTCAACTTCTGTAGATTATAATTTTCAGGTGATACCTGCAATAAGGTCAATTTTTCTGCTCTTCCCTCTGAGGGGCCCTCGTAGGTTAAGAAGCAGATAGGCTACTGCTCTCTCTCCCACGTCGAGTGGGAAAGGACTGGATTCGGTCATCATCTTCCGCCGAAGTTGAGAAATACCTTCTGCCAAGTTAGTTGATCTGCGGCTAGGTTGAATTGTCTTTTTTACACGGAAAACCCAGGTAGATGATCCCGCAACACCCTCACATCAGCCATAGAATACCGGCAATTTAGAGACAGTGAATATTAGTTTCTCGTGGCTTTGATGGTCTGAATAAATTATTCACGTCATTAACGGGACTAGACCCAGGACCAACTGATGGTAAAGACACTGAACAAGAGTTTCACTGTTTACTGTAGTTTAAATTGGAAAGATAAAGCCGACAGTGGTTTGGAGTTGATCGCTGTCCTCTAATGTACCAAACACCGTTTAGAACTTCCCAAATTGATGTATACCTGAATGGACCCTGCCGTTAACTCTCCTTTGGGTACCCCCTTTTAAACAAATTGCTGTACTGACTCGCATGTTGAGATAACATCGCGGGAGTTCGATGTGTCAACCTGCTGGCCGATTTATTTGTCAAACCTATCAGTGTGACAATGACTTCGAAATAGGTAAATAACGTCTTTACACATTTTCCAATAGCTTTGGAAATGTGTAATTAGTTTTGTAATGGAAAGGGGCTACAGCGCAGAGAAAGCACCGCTTTAGTCATGCGAGAATAAATGTTTTGGGGTCGGTTAGGTAAGGTGGATATTTGAGGTTGTATATTTGCGTGATAACCAATAGTGGGAAGAATGAGAAGCCATTCGAGGCTCTTCTAAAATAATACAACAAAGCATTGGCCATAAATCTAGCGGTAATAAAATAGCCACCGCCAGAGATTGTCTCCTCTGCGCACAGATAAAGGTTCCTCATCACCGTGTCATAAAATAAATTTTCTGGGATCGTTATTGTTACGATGTTAAACAGGTAGTTACTTCCACTACATTAGGGCCCGTGATTGCCCTAAGCAAGGAAACACTAACCGAGAATGGTTTACTGCTAACAATAAAATTGTTTTTAACAAATGAACCTCTGCCACGATGATAAATTTTCTTTAAAAGTTCCGATAACAGAGTTCCTGCAGAGGAGAAAAAATAAATAAATTTGCGAGCTGATTCGGCAGCTCCGCGTTAAAAAGACAATGCAGATTAAAAGATAATAAAAATATCAAAATCTTATTGATATTTAGAAATTAAAACGCAGCCGATTCGAAAACAGTATTGGAATAGAGAGAGAGTGGTACTGAAATGCCTGTTATGCACGAAAGAGGGATTACAATTCATTTTTCAGGAAGTTAATTAGCTAACGAAAACAGATTATGTTTTAACTAACCAGCGCGTGCTGTGGGTCTCTCGAAGTCGGGACAACTGGAAGCAATCGCGATACAAATCGTTTTCTGTTATATTTCAAGAACACTAAAATGGAATACAAGAATATTATGACATTCGTTATTTACAATAAAGGTTGCATGACTTCAGGTGGTCTGCTCTCCATTGCTCTTCTCAGAACAAACTTTCAGACAGCTCGGTGGTAATGCGCATTTCCTTGTGCTGTGGCAGACTCATTGTGTCTCAAACTATAAGGACATCGGCCGGTTTTAGTAAGGTCACGCATTTCCTTGTAATGCGGGCGACTTCGATTAGGCATTTCTTCTTGGTGGATTCTTGTGCGGATGGACTTTGGAGATTGTTGCCTTCTTTTGAATGGATCTATCTCATTCTCTGTACGATATTATGAATTGTATCTAATACTGCATTCATGATATTATAAATATACTGCGGGATTGCTTGAATTTTGCAGGGACCCCCCCCCCCCGATACAATAAATAAAAAAACTGTGTGTCTGCCGAGTACGCATAGGGAAGTTAAGTGAAACTGCTTTAGGTGAACATTTAAAGCTTGACCGAAAATCCCGTATTAACCCTATGAATGCCACAGGCGACGAATCTGCATGAATGGGAGCCTCGGAGATATGAAACGTTCCGTTACCAAATCTAGTTTCGGCAAGTGCTGTGACATCGGATGATATTTAAAACCATTTGACTTCGATAGAGCCGGAATCACTTTGTTCTTTCAGAGAGCTACGACAGGTGTTACATGCCGACATTTAACTTACATCCTCAATTGGAAATGCTGTTTGAAGAAGAGCGTCATCTCGAGCTTCTACAATCCTCACCTCGTTCTTGAACCAAAGCCGATCACAGCACGGGACAGACTGAACCGAAATCATTATCCAGGAAGGTATGTTTAAACTGTGCGTGGATGCTTTCGTGTTTCTTAAAATCCTGTTGCTGCTCCAACTGTCTATTACTGCTATACAGCAGGAGCTACGTGTTGAAAACGATTTGATGGAGTACTTATGGCAGTCGGTTTGGCTTCTTCGCCTTTTTTTTACGACTAGGCTTCGAGGACTCTTCGTCGTTTTCATTTGCAGTATCAACTTCCATGACTCCTTCTTCCACATTCACTTCTAGCATTTATGGGTAGATATAAGGCTGTGAAGATGTGAATGGATCTTCTCCGGCTTCTTTGTTCAACTCCATCGCACGCTGTAATTTCTTCCGCTGTTGAAATAGCTTAGATCTCTCCTTTGTACTCAATGGAGGTGGTTTCGGTGGTCGCATTGCACGTGCACATACTATATACGCCTTACAACGCTCAATATTAAGTCTTCGACATGTTGAATTATATTTACGGTGGCAAATGACGAAAAAACACCAGTGCAATCAGTAGAGGTACTGATTGGGTCATGCGTCGCTCGTACCATGGTGAGGAGGAAGAATCATTTCGTATCGCATTTTCTTGGCAATTTTAGTCAATCCACGGACGCATTGCAGGTGTACGTGCGCCATACCCCTTACAACGCTAACTACAGTGGACCCCCTCCGCTTTACGATTGGTTCACTGTACGATCAAATCACTTTACGATGGACACTCCATGACAAAATACCGTTCACCATGCGATATGTAATAAGCGGCGGTCATTGTGAAAACGTTTACGAAATAAATTTTAACTCTATTAACGGCGATTCGAATAAGCGAAAACAGGAGGAATGTTATCCACAGGCTATAAAAGTAAATATATAAAGCACAGATTTACACTTTATTACCTTACCAATTAATAAAATTAAATGATACGTGAAAATCGGAAGAATATTTTCCATAGGTTAAAAAAAAAGTGAATTATACCACGTATTCCCTGGTTATCACCCTCCCAATTACTAACCAGGCCTAACTTCGATGATCGTAGGAGAATCGGGGCCTTTCGCCTAGTACGATAGTTGCTGTTCAGAACCCCTGGATTTAGTTTACTTATGGATACGGTCGCATTTAAGTTGCTTTTGTCCATCCACGTCATTTCACTTCAAAAATCACATTCTTGTGCGCATGTGGTTTTTCATGCTTGGTACAGATAGAATTTTCTTTCGATGAGCGACAATTTTGACAATTTTGATACTGACTGAACAAGCTCCTAAGATAACGGCTGACACTGAACAGCGATCAAAGCAGAATTCTGACACTGACTGTTCTCTTAGACCAATGGTTTTCCAGTGAGTTTGAACACTCCCACTGTTTCCTGCATTTCTGGAAGATCCCGCAAGGTCTTGGAAGAAAGAGATGGAATAATCCGAAATTACTTAAATACTCGAGCCTCAACAACTAATAACATATTTGTTTGTTGTTTCAACCATCAACCAATCTGGCAAATAAATATAAACGTTATACAACAAAGCTATCTTTCTTCACATTATTTCATAAAGAGTCTGTAGAGTCTGGTTTCCTAGATAAAATCCAGGCAAATTATGTTGCTTGCAATGTACAGGATTTAGAGTACCTTCTCCACAAACGCACTCCAGGGATTGCAGGTAATTTTCCATTAGATGTGCATGTAACCTTTAGAGGCATTGCATACAGATTAAAGAAAGGTCTTCACACTTCTATCCTAAATATTAACAGCGACCCTACAAACAATAAAAAAAAAAGAAAAATCTTGAATTTGGGCAGAGCTGCATATTTGGCAAACAAAATGGAATTCTCAGTGTTATAGATCTACTTACTAGGAACTTTACACTTGACGTTACTTATAATTTGTTTTATCCTTCAATGATCATGTCATTCTTACTCACAGGTCATGGCTCCCTAAAGGATAAACTCTTTCAATTTGGAACTGAAATAACTCCCATTGATTGTGCGGTGCTGAAGAGGCATGGCTCCACATTACGATGAACAAATATCAAACCTCAAGAACTTGGTCCCTTCGCTTCAAGAAGAAAATTCTGCAACTCTACTTGAAAATTCAAAAAACTTTGCTGCACTTCAACAGCCATTTTCAACAGAAGAAAATAGATTCCAGTATTTAATACCAATGCAACCTTATTCATACTCTTGGATAACTGAGTGGACATTACCCTTTATGAAATGAAGTGTTTAGTCCTCCTCTGTCTGCGCTATGCATATAATAATTCTCCTAAATTGGGAGTTTTATCACGTTTCTGAGCGGCCCACATAAGACTAAATATCTACTACACAATGACTGTTGCCATTTTTTTCGACTCTCGTGGTTTTACTTCCTGCTGAACATGCATTTATTTAAAAGCAACAACAAATTTTACAAATTAGTGAACGTGGAATAATCTACTATACACTGAATATTCTAATTTTGAACTCAGAATTCGGGCTACGTCCAAGACATTGTCTACACCGCCAGTTAGCGATTTTATTCTGATCGTAAATCGTTAGCAGAAGGCCACTAGGGAATAAGCCATTCTAAGTGATTAAGGGATTTAATCAGGCCTGTTTATGTGCCGACCTTGATTCTGGGAAGTTTCGAAATGCATAGTTTTAACCTTACAGGGAGGAATAGTTTAAAGCAGTTATGATAAAGCTCCTCTGATTAACTGCACCTCTATTCGGCAGGTAATTAAATCAGACAAAAAATGAAAATAAGATTTCCTGTGAGATAACGGATACTACACTGCTTTACAAAATTAACAGAACAATGTTTTTCATGAATATTTTATAGTGAACAATTTCGTCGAAGGTGAATATTTGATATAATAACCATTCCGGCATGCAAATTCGGAGTATCTAATAGAAATCGATCTACCACCTTACAGAGTCGTACATTATGCAAAATTTTCATGCGGTTGCAAGTCATCGTTGTTTAGATGATTCTTTTGGATGGCGGGCCTTTGGACGACTTTTAGCAGGCAGTCGCAGATGGATTATTGTGTCACTCAATGTCGTCTCGGCACTATGGAGAAGTTCTTAAACAACAACACCGTGAGGTCAGAAACACATACACAGCCCTGATAAGAACCCGGAAAAAACGTTCATGGGAGACACTAGTCTCAACAACAGGAAATGAGGACCCCTGAGGGTTTGTATACAAAGTGGTAACTAATAAATTACCCAAAGGAGAAGTAATATCTTCGACGAAGACACCCGATGGCCACTATACCACATCCTGGCACCAATCCATAGACAATATCCTGAATACCACCTTCCAGAAACTCCCCTTAGACCACACCCAGCTAAAGTTGCTCTATGAGGAAAATACTACTTACTGCCCAGCACATCGGGAGGACCCATTCACATTGAAGACCTCCATCTGGCGACGGCAAAAATAAGAAATAAGCGAACACCCGGCGAAGACTACCTGGAGCCAGGAATTGTAAAAAAAGCCGTGGAATATATCCCAACAACTATATTAAACTTATATAACCACTGCCTATCTGCAGGATACTTTCCCCATGATTGGAGAGCCGCACGAATTAGACTCATACTGAAGAACCCGAAGAAACCACAGGAACTCCAGGAATCATACAGACCCATAGCCCTACTGCCAGTACTAAATTGTATGAACACCTTTTACACAGCAGGATACAAGCTCACTACCAAGAAGCAGGCCTCCCCTCTCCCAAGAAATTTGGCTTTCGACGAGGATGTTCCACCGTGGATGCCCTGGAACGTATAATAAATGCAGCCACCCATACCAATAGTAAATACTTCCTTATTATCTCCATCAACTTTGGTCCCCAGTGTTCCAGGGGTGCCCGCAGGATCAGTCCTGAGGCCTCTCCTCTGGAACCTGGTGTTGGACGGCTTCCTCAACCAGGATCTAAATGGGGCAGATGCTCAAGCCTTCGCAGATGACCTGGTTCTGATGCTGGAGGTGGACAACCGTGCACAACTTGAGGCTATTGCAAACAAGGCCATAGACACCCTCCAAGAATGGTAAAAAAATAATCACTTAAGAACATCACCTGATAAGACATCCTAAATATTTTTAAAAGGCTCCCTTGACATCAGGAGGCCACCTCAGATAAAAATAGAAGGAAAACCCATAAAACTGACCACGGAATTAAAATACCTAGGAATCATCCTTGATAAAAATCTGTCATTCACCCCACACCTTGTATATCTACAAAAAAAAAAAAATATCAAAAACTACTCAGCCCTCATAGCAAGAGTCTCGCGAAAGGATTGGGGCTTAAGGAAAAGAACCCTGCCCCTCTTTTACAAGGCTTTCTTCATCCCAGCCATCAGCTATGCCACAGGGATCCGATTTAAAAAAGCAACCACTGCAGTCAATAAAAGAAGACTAGAAACGATACAGCGTAACATCTTACTCACCGTCTCCAAGCATGCTGCACGGTCAGCTCACACGCACTGCATGCCCTGGTGGGGCTCCTGCCCTTGGATCTGGAGATTGTCCGCTGTGGCATGCTATATCAATTACCAAGAGGGAATACAGTAACTTGCGTTGGCTTCACCACAAACCCGACCAACAACAGCAACGCAGAAAAGAAACGACAAACCAAATATCTTCAACAAACCTGGCAGGCTCGATGGGCAGACTCAACTAAAGGTGAGATAACCTGGAAGTTCATCCCGGACATTACCCATGTGTACCCCAACAGCCAAACTGGTTCTCACCGGAGCTCTACACCACCTTTCTTCTAACGGGGCATGGCTCTTTTAATGCCAAGCTGTCAACTTTCGGCATCTGGGATTCCCCATTATGCCACTGCGGAGAAAACCAAACATGGTCACACCTAATGCACGATTGTCCTTAATGCACTGCTATAAAGAAAAACCAAACATCGTGGCACCTAATGCACGATTGTCCCCTCTTTGTGGACATCAGATGTCATTTCATCACAAAGATACGCTTTAACCCGAAGGAACAGAAGCACCTTATGTTACATGAGGAGGAGAACTACAAGGCCTTCTCGTGCTTTGCACTTGAGCTGTTTACCCGGCTAAAGGCAATGCCCCAATCTTTCGAGGGCTGATGCAGAACCTGACTACAACTATAGCTCATTGGATGGGACTCTGCTCCCATGAGTGTCATTACCTTGTCAACTGAACCAAAAAGAACAGAGTACCACGATATCGGACGGGACTTTGCTTCCACGAACGTGACTATTAAACACTGACACCCTGTCAACTGGACCGACAGCGCATGTCATTTACCAAACGAACTACCCTAGGATGTGACAATCACCATAGAGACCCATGACGACGGAACAACTGGACGGGACACAGATCCCAGGAGTGACAAAACTGCATCGGCGCCCAGACAACAGAGCAAACAGCGGAAGTGACCTCATACCAAGAATGACCACCCAAAATGGAAATAGAAGGACCATGACTACGACCAAACTGGATGGGACCTTGATCCCACGACCAATGCCGGCATTCAACCGATTTATGAACACGTCGCACGTCGGTAGAGACCTTGTCCCTGGATGTACCTCCTGGTGGGCCACTATCGTGATGCTGTTCTGAACCTACTGACCTAGACACTCTGCAGCCACGCTGCACACACGCCATATTGGCGATGGAGTAGTAATGTTATCGTGGGAGTAGAAATTTTTTCTTGTATTTTTATCTTTCAGTTTATCTTCCTCAACCTCGAATATTGTACTGAATTCCATTTGAGAAAACTGCTGAAATAATCCCAAATGAAAGAAACAAAAAATCATCGTCCTGCGTCTACAAAGCTTCTCTGCCCCTCCCGAATCTATGCTTGAATTCAATCATAGGTTTTTAACATAAAGATACATACTGTGCTAAAAATAATAAGCTCTTAGACGCGATTGCCTAATCTCATGTCGAAAGGAGCTTATATTTTTAAATCCCTTGAGTTGCAATTACGCATTGCAAAATAGCTGTTCGATAATTGCAGAAACATCCTATTTTACTAAAAATAATACAATAACTTCGAGATCAGCAGTCTAAGAATAGGCACCGTGTCTTGATGGGCACTGCTATAAAAGAAATCCTTTTTATCTCGTCAGTTCCTGAGAAACCATAGGATGGCCCCAGGATAGAAATCTTACATAACTAACATGTATTATGTCAAAAAAAAAAAAAAAAAAAAAAAAAACTGGCATTAAGTATTGGCAGTCCATTAGTCAAAAAGACCCAAGTACAGGCATATTTTGATATTTTTTTTCTTCTTTATGCATAGATAACATTCTTTTATTTCTGGCATTGGAAATGAACTTCAAACAAAACGAATAAACAAGGTGGAACAACAGAAAACGTAAGCTGATTTACAAAAATATACGAGACGTTTCAAAATGCTAGGAACAAATGTAGGGGCACATTGCACAGTTAAAAATAAGAAACCTTTCCTATAAACAGATTCACTGCCCTACCATTAATATACGGACACCTACCTTTATTCAAAAAAAAAAAAAAGATTTTATTGTGTCATTTAATATTTTGTGCTGAAACCTTTTGCTTTTATGACGGCCTTCAATCTTCGTGGCATACTCTCAACCAGCTTTTTATAAATGCGAGGTGATATGTTCCTCTACTCAGCCACCACTTCGGTCATGTTCTTTGGGCGATCTCGATGTGCACGTACCGGATGATTCAATACATCCCAAAGATGCTCGATAGGGTTTAGATCAGTTCTCTGGGCTGGCCAATCCAACTTATCCACACCAACCCATGTCCTCAAGCCACTCTGTTACGACCCGAGCAGTATGGGATGGCGCGTTGTCTTTCTGATACAGGTATGGGCCTTTCCCGAAGTATTGCCATAACGTTGGAAGTGCATAATTGTCCAGGCTGTTCTGGTATTGCACAGCGTTCATGGTTTTGTCGATAACGATTAATGGGCCCAAGCCAAAACATGAAAGGAGCCCCATACCATGACACTGCCTCCACTAATTTCATGATTGGAAGGATACGATTATCTTCTACAACAATCAGAAAGTTTCATCTGCAAGCCCATGAAGGACATCACATAAACAGCAATTGTATCCTTTTCACAGCACGCCTGTACAGGAATTGTAGCAACAACACATGAATAAACGCAGAAATCGTGGCTCATTTTGCAATGTACAGGCGATCCTTAATTTCTCAGCCATATTCAGAAATTAATGATCACTTAATTAAGTTACAGCTGAATCTTATTTTATAAGAAATGAAATTTTCTTTGCCCTGGAAGCACTCATATCATGGCCGAAGAAAACCCACATATGATTGTCAGTATTAATTATCAACGCACATTTTCCTTTTAAAGTCTGGCTTGGTGTTCTTGGGAACAATCTTATTGATCCTTATTTTTTTTTACCATCGAGTCCTGCACGATTTTGCAAATGTCTCACGAATAACTGTAACGAATCTTCTTAAATAAGGTATTGGCGCAGTTCATTTATTCGATACCGTCAAATAATTTGTACAGTAGCAATCCAAGCAGACTCAATCGAAGGAAAACTAATAATCAACGCCAATGTTTATTTATACACTGTGTAAGGCGAAGTAAGAACATTAATTCGAAAAAAAAAATAAAATATTCCGTAATATGTTCTAAATGGCAAAATTCCAGGAAGCATCTAATTCAAATACGCATTAAAGATCACTTATGGTAACGAGCTGTGCATCGCAGGCACTCGAACAAAAAACAAAAAGATGCAAAAAGCTTATGGTAAGTTTTAATGAGCAACTTTAAACATTTTTATTTCTGGAAAGTCAAAATTTTCACCAAACATTTCTTTTTCACGTGCGATTTTGAATGAAAGGAACTGCTGTATCGTTTGCAATCAAACAGAAATGCATTGGAATCCGAGCTTGAATTCAACGTGCGATGATCGAAGAATATCCCAAACTGCACTGATTCAGCATGACATTCCATGCTGAATCAATGCAGTTCCATTTAAGGTTACTATCAATTCTGTTAGCCTTTCGTTTAGAAAGTCTTTTTTCTTTTGTAATCTTTTATTTGCAACCATTTTTAGTGTGTTTGTAGCTATTTATGAATAGTGTGTAGCTTTATCATTCGAAACAGGTGCAGTCTTTCTACCGGATGATTTCGCATTGCTGGACTCAATGGTATACTTTTTATTGATGAACTAATAATCAGTCGCGGGGCAATTAACATGAAATTCCTTGTAATCCGACGATAATCCCCATTGCCTATATGATTTAATTATATATATATATTTTTATTATTGGACGACGTGTCTGTGGAGTTAAAAAAGAGAGCATGGTCCTTTAGCACGTTTCCTTCATATTTTGGTCGTCAAGTTACGGTTTACTTCAATCAGTGTTATCGAAATCTTTGCATTCGTCATGCTAGTAAAGTAGGTTTTTATTTCATCTGCAAACAACAGTAAAAAGATATAATAATAATTCTGAGGAGGCTAAAAGTTAACTTCATGAACTAAGAAAAGTGGAACAGAAAAATAATCAACGTTTCTCAGAATCGCATTCGGCTCATACAACCATATAAAAACTAACAGAGGAACTACGGTTTTCTGTTAAATATAAGTTGAAACAAGCTGTTTAAAAATGCATGCCAATTCCAAAGTAATACGAACGGCGTCGAAAAGCAAATCAAAACTATGATATAATCGTGATATAAAACCTCTTCTACATTCCACTCCAATATACAGACGAAAGGCTAAACTCGTTTCCATCACCGATTCAATAAGGTCACAGGCTAGCAACTGAATAAATACCCAGAAAAGGGAAATATTCCGTCGCATAAATGAAACTCCTAAGGGTAAACAAGGAACTGGGTTAAAGAAGATTTCTGGTTGTTGAAGTTCGAGTTAAAGACACAAGTTGGTGTATTTTTTAACAAATAACAAAATTGGTTACTTCTACCAGCTAACTGGCTTTAAATAAAGCAGAAGCCTCCGTTTAATAGAGTAATAAAAGTAATGAAATGGTGTACTTAGAGAATAACTATTGTTTATACTTTAAGAATTATTCTAGTAATTCGGCTACAGTGTTATTTTAATACACTCCAAAATGTACCTTACAAAACTTCTGAAATATCATATGAATTTTCTGGATAGGACAGCGACAACCATATTCATCGAATCCTTCGCTTTCTGAGTTTCCAAGCACGACTGACACCTTTTCACTTTAAAACTGGGATATCCAAACAGTGGTACACGAGCATCAATGTTCGTCTCTTTGACTCTTGAACTCTCAAAGAAATAGAAAAAAATGGTGGAACTATTTATGCCTCAAATCATACTTTGAAATAGCATGCTATGAAGAATGCTGGAGTGTCAAATAAATCCCAAACGAGGTTAACACCTTGTGAGAAATTCGTAGCCGGTTTCTACTTTTTATTCATACTGAGATGCATAGTCTGCATCCTCGTCTTATCAGGAAAATAGCAACAATTCTTTTAGTTTTAAGACAAACATACTAAACACGCGACTTTTTTTTATATGAACTTAATTACTTTTGAGGAAAAAAAGTTCATATTCTTTCTCTTTCTTCTTCTTTGTCTTTTTAATGCTGTATTTGCTATTGAAAGCTGTATTCCAAATTAGTTCCATAATATGCTACCTTTATTTAATATTCAGCATATTAAATATACACTGATTTCCAAAAGTAATACGATTAAGTTACAATTATTTTAAAACGTAATTTATTAAATATTTACGTGACATTAATTTTACATCCTGTGTAATTTAGCATTGTATGTCCAGCAAGACTCAATTCAAATTTAACGCTTCGCAGAAAGCATCTGGTCAAACGTTTCTTCAACTTAAGATGTTTGGAAGATTCAGAGCGGCAGATATGAGAAGAACTCTCAAGCAGTTCTTCTTCACGACGACTAAGATAAACTCCAAGGATTGTCAGAAAAGTGGCAGCAAAATACAAGGTCCTGTTGTTGTCGTAGAGTATAGGACCACCAGCAATAAAGCCATATTGCTCCCTATATACTATCTGTAAATTGCATATATATTCTGTGGTCGAATTTCTGTTTTCTGGACAAAAACCATGCTACACTCGGCTGAGACTGATTAACTCAGCCAAGTTGTGAAAAAGTCCCAAAAAATTCCTCAAGTCATCAACGAGACTCGAATTCATGTCTTTTCCACCAGGTGTGGGTAGGACGGCGATTCCATCAACTGAGCTACTCACGACAGCATGCAAGAATAGCAACCAAAAAATAACCTACACACTTGGTGGGACTGAAATGAAACCAGTAGAGTAAGTAAGATTTGGGAGTTACGGTACGATCGAACACAAAGTTTAATGAGTGGAACCAGGCGACAAGGCCTTCGTGTACTATCGATGATTTATCGTACATTTGCTTGTTGAGACAGGGAGGTCATATTACCTGTTCATAAGGCAATTGTAAGACTTTGAATACTATGTTCAAGAATGGAGACCGCATCTAAAAGGAGACATCGTGGCCCTTGAAGGAGGTTTAAAGACGGGTCATACGCCTGGTGAGATCGAAAAAAAGTCGTCCATTTGAGAAACACATCGAAAATGTAGGCTAGAGAACTTGGAAACTAGACACCTTAGAGGTGACTTCATTGAGATGCGTAAAGCTCTGAGAAGTGCAAGTTATTAATTACTGAAATAAGCAGCTTTCGGCGGTTGAAGCTTACAGCTTGAGAAGTTCAAAGGTCGGCTGAATGGACATCTACGTGAGGAGGGAGTCACGTATTGCATTTTATTATTTATCCATTATTATTATTAATAATAATTTATTATGAATTATTATTTTATTTTTATTTTTTGGCTGGTGCTGCAAAAGCCTAGGGCTTCCCTGACTTTATATGGATAAAACTAACAACGCTCAGACCACCTAAATAAACAGAGTTAAATGCGCACAGAATGATAAATTAACGATATGACAAGTAAACAGAGACAGAAGCAAACGAAGAAGGATCAAGAAAGGAAGTTCAAGGTCAGCCAACAGTTGCTGATATTGTGTTTCTGCACCAAAGCAGCTAAGGCAAGAGGACGTCAGTCCATTGTGCCTACACATTTAGGATATTCTAAGGTCACCGTGCTCGTCTGCCCCTCGCTTGTAGCACAGTTGGTGTAATCACCCACACCGGATGGAAAAGACCAAAGTTCGAATCCCACCAATGACGGAAGAATATTTATGGATCTTCTCCACAACATGGCTGGGTTAGTCGGTCTCAGGCGAGAGTAGTACGGTTTTTCTCTCTCAGAAAATCGACCACAGAACACACACAATTTACAGATATTATATACGGCGCAATATGGCCTAAATTGTTGATACGCCTAAAACCCTACAACAACAACCAGCCTCTTTGCTGGTTCTCAATGAACGATTAGCGAAGATTGGGTACGAATCCAGTCGGAAACTGAAAGGATTTTTAAAGGCTTCTTCAGCGGGCTGAAGAAACCTTTAAAAATTCAGATTTCTGGAAAAAAACAGGTTTTTCAGCAATCCCAACACGAAGGCTGAAAAGCCAGAAATAACTCACAGTGAAAATAACTCTTTGGAGATATAATACCACAGCACAATATGGCGTTATATGCTAATATGCCAAACAAAAAAATTATAGCAGATAGCCTGGAGATTTATATTTGACGATAAGCAAGAGGTCAAAATTAGGAGATGAAAATATACAACATCAGAAGAATAATGAGACAAATAACACACCAAAAATACGCCAGGAGAGCTGAGGGGATGAATTCCCACCCAAGAAATTCTCCGGTCTCGCATTTCTATACAGATTTCTTCAATGCGAAAGATTCTCATTTGTCATTAAGTTTGCAGTTGTTATTCAAAAATATATATTTTCAATCCAGAATAAACTACAATTACCAGTGTTTCTGCCTAACAGTTAAAAATATGATGTCTTTAACTGAAGAAAAATTTACATCGGTAAAACGCTCTAACGATAACAAAGAGTAAGCTACGGAAAGTTTATTCGACGATCTGTGCACCCTCCGCGCTCCTTGCAAACCATGGAATCAGCCGACCGGCAGAAGAGCGTTATCCTCGTCTTTATGGACCAGCAGGAATTGCTTTCATCTTTGATTCTTCATTCCACTGAAGTATCCCAAAGACAACAAAATTTTTCAATATGTAGAAATTTATTCCGAATTGGTTCTGTTGCGCTGGGCGAGTCGTGCTACTGCATACTTATGCACTCAATTTCCTATGATAATTTCCACTGTTTTACCTCTGGTTCGACAAGGGGAGTTTACTGGCGAATTCCTACAAACGATATGATCGCTATCTTCTGAACTTCGGGATACAAATTCATTTGAGTGTATAAACTGACAGTAAAACTTCGTTTATTGCAGACTGTTTCCTTAGTGCTGCGTGTACCCATCTTTTATAAATTTAGTTTTGTATTGCATTGGTTTCGTTTATTGCTGAATAAAGGGAACAGTTTAATAAAATAAAACAGCACACTTTATCCTGCCGGTTATTCTTAAAATCTCTCGAAGTGTTTAATAACTTCGCATCCATTACACACGATCTGAAATTGCGAAAGGGAACAAAAAACAATAAACTGTTCACTAAGCAATGAGTTTGGTACAGATTAATTTTATTTTATTTTCTACCACACATATTCTACAAAAAAGTCAAAGGAACATGCACAGCTAGGAAAAACGTATTTATCCAAAGAAAGTTACAGCCTACTAAGTCAGGATGTAATGATCGCTTCAACATGTCGAACAAAACTTCGACTTTCTCGTAGAAAGCTATAGTACTGTACTTCGTTCCTATTGAAAACATTTATGCATTCCACTAACAAAGAGAACCATCGTGGTCTTATCCTGATTCTGCGTTCTAATTCATCCCAAAGTTATCCAGGCCAACCATGTAGCAAGCAGCGTTAATTAGCACCTTGCACTGCAACCAGTGGTGTCCTCGCGAGTAGACAGTTGGTAGATTCGCCGTCCTTCTCACATCGGGTGGAAAAGACTTGAGTTCGAATCCGGTTAACGACTTAGGAATTTTTGGGCTCTTCACAATGTGCACAAGTGGCTTAGTTCGTTAGTCTCAGGCGAAGGTCGCATGATCTTTTTTCTTCTCCCGGAAACTCAGCTTTTTCGTCTTCAGCAAACAGGCAAATCGACCATAGAACACACAATTAACAGACTTAATATATAGGGTGAAATTTGGACTAAGTCACTGATGCGCCTGAAACCTTACAACAAACAGCAACCAATGGTCCTTGTCCATACCACAAGAAACACGCCAGACCATGATACTCATTTTTCTGAACTTTTCTCTGAGATATACTCGTCACTCTGTAGGACGGGTCTTCTTCAATGCATAATCCAGGTTTGGCGTGCCTTGCGCCGTATTAATCGAATGGGCGCGTTTGGGCATTCATAGTTCTACATGTTTTGAAAAGACTAATGGGTTGACCTGTATTTTTTCCCAGTTCTGAACTCAGATTGCCTGATGACGAGATCAGGTAACCAGCCGTCTCAAGGCGGCTTTTGCCAGTCTCTTTTACAAGAAAAACGTTGCATTTTGTCGGCTCAGTAATCATCTTTTTACTTCCGTTGCTTCAGCACGTTACATTTCATATTAGGGTTATTACCTGAGAACAATCACATCTATCCATGCGTGCTATATTCCTAAATTGCGTGGGTTCTCTGGCAAGTTTGCTGGACGAAAAACTCGAGATTCCGGAAGAAAAAAAAACCTTCCTGATTTTGCCTGAACTGATTAACTCAGACACGAAGTGAAAGAAACCTATAAAAGTTCCTGTCGCCATTGGCGAGTTTCGAATCCGGGATTTTCTACCGGGTGTTGGGAAGAATAGTGATTATAACCACTATGCTTCCCCCAAGGACTTGACTTTTGGTTATGCAGTGTGCAACTCATTTCAGGAACTGTTGTTTTTATTTGTTCTAACGGTCCATCCATTCCATTCCATTTCAGATTAAATTTGATTAATTAGCACTATAACATAAAACATTGTATTAATATACTGTAAAGTAAAAAATAATGAAACATTGGAAATAACACTTATACAATGTTTTCTTTAAAATGCATGTAACCGCAATTGTAAGAGTATTAAATTGTAAAAGCTCTTCAAAGTTGATAAATCAAAGGAATGCAATCTTAACCTGAAGATGAATTTGTTTCTAAGGTTAAGAATTAAAAGGGATTCCATCGTAAGTAGCTTTGTGGCCATTTTTTTTTCATCATTGAAGGTGTTGATTGTATCAAGGGCTATCCCCAGAAATTCTGTGGGTATGCCCTTTTTAAATCTATAACATAAGCCTCTTTTGGCCACTTCCAGGAACTGGAAATGGCCAAACTCCGGCCAGCAACTGTAGCGCAGGTGTGCTCACTGTGCGACATGCTCTGGTAATAGTGAGTAGTATTGTCCTTTATTGTCCTTTCTATCGATTCTAATTTGCTTCTATTTCTTACTACGGCCGAGCGGGTGAACCACGCACCGGCTCCATAGGTGATAACAGGTAGAACATTGCACGGTATATGATTGCCAGGGTCTTTCTTTTGAGCCCCCAGTCTGCTGGACTGACCCTGGCAATCATACCTGCATAATTTCTCACTTTCTTCGCCAAGTAGATCAAATGGGGGTAAAAAGTTAGTTTTGAATCAAAGACCACTCCAAGATATTTTAGTTCTGTTACCAATTTTATAGCGGTTGTGTTAATTTTGATTTGTGGACGTCTTCTTATATCCTCATGTGTGTAGTCTGAGCAAGAGGAAGAATGCATTAACACCGAGCTTGCTAAATCCATTCAAAAACTTTAACACTTCAATCAGATCACATCTCGCAGGTGCCTAGTCTCCAGACGCTGCATTTAACAGAACTGAAGCCTTTTTTGGTGAGAGCATCCCTTTGTTCCACTCACCAACCTCGTTGCCCTTCCCTGTACTCGCTCAAGCAACTCATCCTTCCTAAAATGAGGCCTCATAAAGTAGTAATACTGATTAAGAATTTCTTAAATTAAGTATTTGGGATAGTTTAGCTTTTTATTTATATTTTTAAGAATTCTGATGTTTTTGAATATTTAATACTTCCAAAATATCCACTTTTAATATTTTATAAATATTAGTTTCTAAAACGATTTTTAAAATGAATTTTTCTTTGTGAGTGAAATAGTAATGTGCTTCCTTATATGACATTTCAAAAATGACTTTGTCGATCTTTTTTATAATGTAAAGCGTAGTCTGGAAAGCGCTGTAAGAAGTGAGTGCTCGTGCACAATGTCTTTCACAATTCCCAAAGAGGAAAAATCTGAGAGTTTTAAGCCGTATGACCGGCGGCAAAGAAATTGGACCACAAAGACCAACCATGTCTCCAAGCATACATATTTTCACTCTGTTATGAAATTTTAGGGGGCAGCGCCATCTAGTTTTAGAGGTCTTACATTGAAATGAAGTTTAGAATAACAAATGTGGAAAAGGATTATATTTTGTTTACATTGTTTGTCATGTTACCATCAAATCAGATTTGAAATGCAAATGGAAATCAATATTGGTGTTATCTGTCCATTACATTTAAAATGAGTTTATTCGAAATGCAAGAAGTTTATAAAACTACCATTTCTGTTCGTAATTTATTTAGGGAGAATAATTTAATTCGCAAACAAGTATTTTGTTTTCATTTCAATTGTCAATTTAATTTACAGAAGTCGGGAAAAAATTGCGAGGTACATTTTGCGATGTAACATTTGTCACCATGAACTTTCTGTGTGGGAAGACATCTCGTTTAAATTTCAAAGAAATTTTGCACCTGATTACGTTTTGTATTCAACTACAATGTCAACGGCTGCTTTTCATGTCATCAATAAACCAACTACTGTTAGGTACTACGAAATTTATGAAAAGTATTGCATAGGCATATGATGCAAGAAAGCAAGCTTATGCAGCATCAGCCAAAACAAAAACAAAAAAAAACGCTCCCATTTCACTCCTCCGTGAAATTTTGGTGACAGCGCTTTGGGGGCGTTCCAAATACCTATTTAATACTGTCCAGCTCAGCCTTAAATTTATTTAGGATATCAACTTCCACAACAAAGGATGGAAGTTTGTTCCACCAACCAAATACCCTCTGGCTAAAGGCAAATTTCCGAACATCTATCCTACAATTGACTTTCCTCAATTTCAATTTATGCCCTCTCAGGTGATTATTCTGAGCAAGAGGAAGAATCCCATCAGCATTGAGCATGCTCACACCATTCAAGGCTTTATACATCCCAATCAGATCACCCCGCAGATGCCTAGTCTCCAGACACTGTAATATGCAAAATTTAAGACTTTCTTCGTAAGAGCAACCCTTTGTTCCATTCACTAATCTTGTTGCCCTTCTCTGTACTCGTTCCAGCAGCTCTACATCCTTCTTGAAATGAGGCCTCCAGACCTGTATACAGTACTCAAGGTGTGGCCTGACCAATGCCTTATATAAGGGGAAAATCACCTCCTTATCCCTGCTAGAAAAATTCCTGTATATCATTGACAAGACACCATGAGCTCATATATGAGCTCATGGTGTTTGCAAAAGTAACTCATATAGGAGCTACTCTTGCAGACCGTCTGCACTGCTCAGAAAACTTCATATCTGCCTGCACAATTACCCCAGGTCCTTTTCATTCTCTACAACTGTCAGTGTAGTACCACAGAGTTGATACGTTACTCTGAGGTTACTGCTTCCCATATGTAGTACTTTACATTTGTCAATGTTAAACTTCATTTGCCACCTCTCAGGCCATCTGTTAAACTATTCTAGATCCTGTTGAGGCAGCACACTTCCATTAGTGTCATTAACAAGTCTGCCAATCTTCGTATCGTCTGCAAACTTGGACATTAAGCCTGATATACCATCATCAATATCATTTATAAATACAGAAAACAACAATGGACCCAACATTGAACCCTGAGGGACTCAACTAATAACATTAGTCCACGATGAGCAGTGTCCATTGATTACCACTCTGTCTTATCCCACTCAACTATCCATTTATCCATAGCAGCAATTTGCCTCCAATGCCAAATTGGAGGCAAATTGGAGCCACACTGCTCCAATTTGTTCAGCAGTTTTCCATGTGCAACAGTATAAAGTCTTTCTAAGATCCAAATATATGATATCAAAGTTATTCCCTACATCCGGTTCCTTTGTGACCAAATCATAGTATCCAATCAAATTGGTCTTTAACAAAACCATGCTGTGTCCGAGCTCTAACTGAAGTCTTGTCTAGATGATCCTGCAGTGCTTCTTTAACCAGTGCCTCCACTAATTATCCTGGAACAGAAGTTAAAATAAAAGGTCTGTAATTACTTATGACGCCCTTTGATCCTGCTTTGTGAATTGGGGTCACATTTGCACAACTCCAGTCCATGGGTACCTCCCCTTAGTCCAAAGAAGCTCTCATAATTAAGGGTAAGGGTTTGCTTACTTCCTTTGCTGACTCCTTTAATATAACTGGATAGATCCCATCCACCCCAGGTGCCTTTATTGTGTTTATCTTCAACAATTTCTTCTCCACTTTCCTCTCAGTTATTACAAAATCATCTAGCTCACTTGCAGAGTTTAATTCACCTCTGGCATTCCCCTCCCTAAATAACTCCTCATGTGTGAATGCAGATGCAAAATACTCATTCAGTGTGTTAGTCACCTGAGCAGGATCATCAACAGTTGAACCATCAATATCCAGTGGACCAATCTGATTCATCCCTTTCCTTCTAGAGTTTACATAAGTAAAGAACTCTTTGCTGTTTTTCTTTGCACCTTTTGCAAAGGATTTCGCATACTCTGCCTTTGCCTGCTTAATCTCCTTTGTGACTTGGTTACAGACCAGTTTATATTATATGTCACCCAGTAATTTATATGTATCCCATGCATTTTTCTTCTGTGCCATATGTTTCATTAGTTCATCTGACATCCATTTAGGCCTAAACCTTGAACAATATTTCTTAGTTGGTATGTAAAGCCTAGTAGCTTCCAAGATAAGTTCTTTGAATGCTTCCCATTTTGAATTTGCTGTTGGTAACATCATCAGTTGGTCCCACTGTATAGAATTTAAATACTGTCTCAGTCCATCGTAGTCGCCTTTACGAAAGCAATAACCCTTCCCTTTACCCCTAATGGTAGTTACCTCTTTGAGTAAATCACACTTCAGCACACTGTGATCACTGCCACCTAGTGGATCATTTATCTGCAGATTCTTAATGCATGAAGAATCACTACTGATAATCAAATCAAGAGTATTCCTCCCTCTAGTTGCCTCCCGAACATGCTGATGTAGAAAACAATCATCCAATAAATCCACAAAAGTCCTGCTAGTGCGTGAGTGACCAACCCACAAATTCCACTCAGCATCTGGGAAATTAAAATCCCCCATTATAAGACTCTCTGATTTACTGGCCCACTCTATTTCCCTGTACAGTTCCTTATTATACTCATCAGAGTCATTAGGCCTATAACACACTAATACTCTCAATTTTGATCTCCCAATGCTTATGTCACACCAAACAGATTCGACACTGCACTGTCCATCGATGTCGACTGGCTTCACTTCCTTGGATTTTATGTGTTTCTTAACTAATAACATAACCCCTCCTTCCTTCCTATCCTGTCTATCCTTTCTGTAGACGTTGTACTCCCCAAATTCCAGTTCTGCATTCCTTATATCTGTGTGACACCACGTCTCTGATATCCCAACAATATCTGCCTTTGATGCTTTGAGCAATACCTCAAATTCATCAAATTTATTTACCAAACTCCTAGCATTGGTGTACACGCAAGTATACATGCACCTGTTTTTTTTCTTAGCTACCCTAACACAACCCATGTGTTTACTTGTACCCCAAGGACTCCCAACAGTCTCTGAAATATCCTGTATCTTATTTTCCAGGCTGCTGCTCATTCCAATAGAAGCAGTGCAAGAATCACTTTCACCTCTGCCAGTGGCTACTGTTAATCTATTAGTCCTTGTATCCACCCAAGCTAGCAGTTTTTCAATCCACCTAACACTGCCTCGATAGCATCAGCAAACATTCTTGCACCCTATCTATTTAAGTGTATCCCATCCCTGTAGAAGCAGTCTCTCCTGTTAACACGTACAGATCAGGCTGAAAAAAAAAATTTACCCCTTGAGCCTTGCACAATCTTTCCAGGACCGAATTGATCGACAAGGCTCTCATCATATACTCAGTCCTGTCGTGTCTGGGCAGAATTGGAGACACTTTCAAATTCAACCCTAATTCACGGCTTTCTGATATCCGCTCTACAACATCATCAACCTATGCCCCTGGCAGACATACCCTGGTAATGTTCCACCTATCCTTTGTACAAAGCGTGTTCCTCGTTTCCCTGACAATAGAGTCACCAACAACTACTAATTCCTGTGGGATCAGCGAATTCTGTCTTGGGGGTTGCCGTTGTGTTGTGTGATGATCAAGTGCAAGCTCTGGCCTTGACGTGGGCAGCTGAGAGCTTGATGGGCCCCTCAATTTAGATTCTTCGAGGGCATCCACCCAGTCCTTCAAGTCTCATATAGGCCCATAACAACGCTGAGTTGTCGCCTCATTTCCTCACATTCCTTACATCGCGGACACACAAAGACATCCCCCCCACTTGGCAATATCATGTCCCGTACCTGATTGTCAAGAAACATCAAGCAAGCAGTGCATTTTAAAAGGCTGTGATTCAGCTGCCCCCCCCTCAGTTTTCCCCTGAGCCACAGCACTCCATTTAGCTTGAGCCTTTTGCTTTGCTGCTCTGGTCTGAATCATGATTTCGATTTAATTTCAATAAAATTTAAATTTCAGTTCAAAATTATAACCCTAAACTTGTATCCCAACACAGTTGTAACACTATATAACTATATATATATATTTAGTATCAAGTATTATCTTCGAGTTTCTTTATATAACTTCCTTATCGAGTTATGTATTAATTAATTATGTTACGTTTGTAAAATCTAAGTCGTTATATGCATTTAGTTAAAAAGTACAATTCAATTGACAATGAAGTTCAACAAGATTAATAAATTTTACTGATTAATTGATAATATTATATACTATACTAAGCTAACGCTATCTAGTTCGGGATATAACGTTGTGTCGTATAACAATGGCGGCAAGTTACGAACGGTAAATCTACGGACACTTAAGTATTAATTAACTTCCAAAATCTCGCTGTCTCAATTCAGAATAAACCAAGGATCTTGACTAGGTCTATAAGCTACTTATAGCAAATAATTTAATATAACAATTAGTCAATAAAGCGGCTAAATATAGCTAAAAACTTCCCGTTGAAGAAACCCGTTTAAATTTCAAAGATATTCTGCACCTGATTATGTTTTGTGTTCAACTGCAGTGTCAACGGCTGCTTTTCATGTCATCAATAAACAATTACTCTTAGGTACTACGAAATTTTATGAAAACCGTTCTTTGTGTTTTGCAGATAATTCCATTCCTGTAGGAGGAGAAGAGAAAATAACAGAAATAGATGAAACGTTGCTAGTAAAAGCGAAGACAATCGTGTACGCAACCTGAAAAAGAAACAAGTGGCTTCGGAATATATGATAGAAGGCCAAAGTTATCAATTTCATATTTTTCAAAGATCACAAGAAAATGTTGTTCAGGATTATTCAATTCAAAAGCAACAAAAGAAAAATCTCTCATCGTATCAGATGAATGGATACCATATAAAGAAATTACTAAAATTTCTAACAAGAAATATTCTCATATCTGTAAAACAAAACTCCAAGGTCTATTTTTGCGGACTGGGAAATTGGAGCCGATATAAACAAAACAGAGAATCGATGGAAGAGGATGAAATTAGTTATGAAACAACTTAATAGGAGCCGGAAACATTTATTGCAAAGTTACATTGACGAATATTTGTGGAGATAGTCTCCAAAACAGCGACTGAATCTATTTTCGAAACACCATTAATGAAACTGGAAACAGTTATCCTTTTTAAATTAAATATTTCCCCCTTCGATCCAACGATACTTTTAAAGCTACGAAAAACTTTCCCATGCATGCATTCTCGATCAATGACAGTTAACCACAGTCAACACTGTGTGTGTGTGCATATGTAACCTCATCAATGTAAGTATATAAACTCACCACCAAACCATATTAACTACCGTTAAGCTATCTTAAATGAGGAACTCAAACTTTACACGAGAAGCTTTGAATTTTTCTCTTCTAAGTAATTTTAATATTTATTCAATAACATCAGCGTTCCTAGATGCTTAATTAACAAGAAACCACTGGTTATTCTATTTGAGGTATCCCAACCTTACTTAATAATATTAAGTCACCTGATGTGACGTTACTTTTAGGTACACTGGTGTGCAAAACTTAAGGACCGACACGATTTCTAAAGGTTACAACCACAAGATCAAACGAAACAGCGTGTTGCGATTTGCATAACTGTGGCCGTTCAGTAGAAAGATGGTGCAGATGCAAAAAATTGAATCGTGATGAGAGGACTCACCTAAACAGATAAAAGCAGCAGTTATATGCAAATTACCGAATGGTGAGCACGATTGTTACAGACGATCGATTGGATTCATACGGTGCTACAGATAACCAAATGGCCATGTGGACATGTGTGGACATACGGTGCTACAGACAACGAAATGGCCAGTAGACAACATCTGGATGACTTTACCCGGGATCAAATAATTGGGAAGGTCGAAGTGCGAGGAGTTTGGCTGCAGAGTTCCGTATCGCCCATAGAATCGTCTCACGTGCGTGGTCGGCCTTCAGAACGACAGTTACAGCTGTTCGAAGGACCAGTGGTGGTCGCCCACGAAAAACAATGCCCAATGATGATCGCTATATACTCCTATAGGCCAAGAGGGACCAACACTAGACAGCGGGATCTATTGCAAACCAGCTGCACAGGACATTGCGATTTATTGTGGCCAGGCGACTCTACAAAGGTGGACTGTTTTCCCGACGGCCAGAACGCTGTATCCCTTTAACACCTGCTCATCGGAGACACTGGAGTGGTGCATCGAACACAAGGAATGGGGTAAGGTACCCTTTACTGATGAGAGTAGATTCAGTGTCAGCAGCGATTCTGGACGTCAGCAAATCTGGCGAGAGGTTGGCACACGGTATCACCCCGCAAACATCACTGAAAGGGAGGCATCTCGGGAGGCATTATCTTGGATGGACGTACACAACTCAAGATATTGGAAGGCGGTAGTGTAACCGGTGCACGCGGTACTGTACTGAGGTAATCCTTCCCCTTGTGCGTCTGTTCCGAGATGCCATTGGTCCTGAGTTCATATTTATGGATGATAACGCCACACCCCATCGGACTACAGCTGTTGATATGCTTTTGGAAAGTGAGGACACTGTTTGTATGAATTGGCCTGCCCGTCCCCCCCACCAATCTAAATCCCATCGAACATATCTGGGATGCTCTGGGAAGACTCCTAGCGGCACGCCCACACCCACCAGAAAATGTTCACCAGCTGAAAATGGCGCTGACAGAGGAATGGACGATGTTACCCCAAGAAATTATCAACAACATTGTTCTAAGTATAGACAGGCGGTGCAAAGCTTGCATCGACATTAGGGGTGGCCATATCTCCTACTGAGGTCCACCTCTTCCCTTTTTTCCATCTTTGGAAATGCACCTGACATCGATTACAGTGATCAGCAGCCATTCGTTATAAGTTAGAAGCGGCAACAGATGAACTTGTTGCAGAGAATGTAAACAGCTGCCCAGAGGGCGGCTATTTACATTCTCTGCAACAAGTTCATCTGTAAAACAGACACCTTGCCGAGCCTGCTTTATCTCCTTTTCCCGGCGAGGGGGAGACACCCCTGTTCCCTCCTCTCCCTGCCAAACCCACTTTCCTTCTGGTGTGGCATGGTCATGCCTACTGAACATTTGGGGGCCACCTTATCTATCCGTCCCTTTCGTCTTCTTCTTCTTCTACCCTCCAGCCTTCCTTCTCCCCACCCAAATCTGCCTACCTTCATAGCGCACAGCCCCACATGTCAAAATTTTAACTACACGAAAATTGCTTGCCAGACCCTTTTCGGTCAAAAATAAAACTCATCCAGCGTACAATGTACAATCCCTTCTCACTCTTAAAGCAAATCTCTATGACCAAACAAAGCATCAACAGCGATTAAAGCAATGTCTTTTTTTTTTTATAGGTCCTAGCCACTGAAATCTGAAGAAAGTAGGTGGCAGGACCTGCCAGAGTACTGATTCCTTACTGGTAACACCGGGCTAGCCTCCACGTAGCGCGGCATGGGCAACGTCGGGTCCCATCCGGGGGCCCGATGGCCAATAAGCCAGATGAACAATAGGCACAACAGACTACACTTTACACGATCCACACACATTAAATCTCTGGCTTGACAGGGTACTCTAACTCGATACAGAGAACACCGCGGAGATGGGAGAAATCCCAGGAGCCGCTAGACCCTCAGCATACCAAATACCAAAATACATCTACTGGTAGAAGACAAGAAAAGTTTTTCCACAACTTCTAAGGACTGTTTGCACCCAAGAAAGCAGTGTGTTATTTTGAAATAACATTTTATTTTATCTCTGTTCAGTACTTGTAGACATGATTAGTGTCTTACATAGGGCGACTCCGAAATGCTAGTTCACCTCCGCCGTGGTAACTGTGATGATACAGCACTCTATAAAATGGCCAAAAATTTGCGTAATATTATGTTTGTGTGATGTTTTGTTCTTTGTTTCTGACCACTTTTCCACCAGGAAGGCGATCACATAGAAAGCCTGCCCAGGGCCCGTCTACACCACGAGGAGGCGGGCCACAGCTAAGTGTGAATCGTGGTGGACCCTAACTATCCCGTAGTGAATATCCAAAACGAGTTTCGGATCATTCATTAAAAAAAAAACAAAATCCCGCATCCGCTTGCGGAGTGCAAGACCAGTAGATTCTAGCGATCTCGTATCAGTGAGCCCAAACCGAAGCAGCAGCTTCATTTCACCTCTAACACAAGGCTAAAGGCTAGAAGAGAGAAAAAAAATAAAGCACATCCACTGATGTATTTGGAAGACCAGCGGATAGCAATCTCATGCCCAGAAGCCCTTTGTACTAAAGACTCAAGGCGAAGAGGAAATGGGAAAAAAGAATAGTTCGGTGGGAAATGTCAGTGGAATAGGCTTGATGAAGTTCTCAGCAAAGGCCGATCCATGAGGTGGAATCCAGTAGTAGCTGGATCAAAACATCACCAATGGCCAATAGATGGCTGTCTAGATGCAAACAGCTGTTTTAGGAGAAGTCTTGGTAGTAAAGTCCTGCAGAAGAAGAAAGTTCTCCTTGGAGCGTAGCAGAGTTTCTTCCAGACCAGGAGTGAAGGGAGGGAAAAGGTGTATCATAAGTTCTGTAAATCCGCATGAAAACGGCAATGGAAAAGAATATGTTCCCAATTTTCAGTAACGCCACAAATTTACATAAATGAAGCTATAAGATGGAATTCAGCTAGTTGGTGTTCAGTGGCCCATGCCCAGAAATGAGAAATAAAGTATAGAAGTTTGGAGTAAACCAGCGAGAATTAGTTTCCATAGGTGCAATAAGAACATTTGGAACGAATCTGTAATTTAACCGTCCCTTACATGTGTTATTTTAATTATCCTACCACCGCCGAATCAAAAACTCCTCTCAGGAATGTGACTTTTCAACCTTGAGGTCAGTAGTACTGTTAACAGTAACACCAACAATTTATTAGAAGTCGCGTATCTTATATAAAATCTAATTTAATGAAAATAAGCAGTAAATCAAGGGGCAAACAACCGTTAAAGACCTGCAGGGCTGGGGCTGATATTACTGTGGCCAATTTCCACAATTGCTCATAGTATATACACTACAATAACAGCGTTCTTGTGGTAAAATTAGATTACCTAACTTTGCAAAAGGAGAAGCCCGCAATCAAGAAGTGAATGAAGAAGAACGTAGCGAAAGCGTAGGGTAATGTCGCTTGATTACCGTGCGGAACATTTAAGTTTACAGGGAGCATAGTCTGCTGGTTGTAAATAAAACTTCAGCGACTCTACTTCATGGTTTATTGTCTTGAAATTAATAATTTCATTCTAGTAAGATTTTTGCAATTTCCCTTTTTCGGAAATATGATGCCAACTGTATGATTGCTTTTCTGGATCGATATGACTGAATTAAAATTCATTACCAATCACAACACTAAACAAGAAGTCATCATCTGTCAGCGAACAATTTAGAATTTTTGCCGTGTCAACTAAGGTCATGTGGTGTCAGCAAAGTAAACCACCGTAACAAAAATATTCCCAAAGCTCTCCAAAAACAATGAAGTGCAAACGATATGTATGCAAAACAGGAGTGCATTTAAGAGTGTGCCGAAATCAGCAAAGAATAAGTCGCGAGAAAATGTTTATGCAACAGACTTACTCGTTAGATGCCGTGCTTTTGATTTCGCAAAGTCAACAGTAGCCGTTGTAGTTAAAAGATAGAATAAGGAAAGCGATTTAGGTAGGTGGAAACGATTTGATAGACCAAAAAGAAACTGACGAGTAGGAATTGCGAAAAAGAACTAAGCGAAGTCCTTAAAAACACTATGCTGGAACCCTACATGTCCACAGGAATATTGGTAAGCGCATCCGCGGTCCGTGGGTTACATCATGGAGAAACTGCTTACAAGTGCCAAATCACACCAACAAACGCAAGAGTCGTTTGCGATGGTGCCTGGTCCATCGTTCTGGAACCGTGGAAGAGCGAAGACAGGTCCACTGCAGCGATTAGACATTTACCTCAGTGTATTGTTCGCACAGTGCAGTTCGGTATGGGTTATTGAGTGGGGTGTCTTCTAGGGGTTTCGGGTGAGATTGTTGGTTATAGTACCAAAAGCTATCGATGAAGAGCCATGTACTGACATCGCTGGCAACTCCGTGTTGTCCACGTTCTGGAACGTCTGTGGAAATAGGCCCCCCCCCCCTCTATGTTATACAGCGCAATAAAGCTCCATTCCGTAAAACAAGCAATTTAAAACTTGGTTTGATGAAAACGAATTCCAGCCCGGAGTCCAAATCCGAATCCGACCGAACATGTTTTTGGCGAGCAGGAACGCCATATAACAGCGCAACCAATACATTCCCTTCTAATGTAGAAATGGTGACTACTCGAGAAGGAATCGACACAAATTCCTGCTGCCTGCCACAACGAACTGCTCGAATGTGCTATTAGGATCCAAAGGTTCATTAAAACCTTTGGGTCCTAATGACATCATCGATAACTTGTTCATTAAAACTCGTGAGGTTTCCAAACGTGATGGTGCCCGAAAACTTTTGCTATGGTAATGTGATCGCGTTTGTTACCTGCGTGTATTTTAAGTTGTTGGGTTTATCCGTGTCTTGGGGTGAAAAAACTCAATTCGGGGAGCAAAACCATGAAACCGAGGAACATCTCGGTCACAGTGTAAAAAAAATTATATATGAAGTTCCAACTATCGATGGGGGATTCGAATTCAGCCTTTAGCACACGGCGTAGAAGAACAGCGCTTAAAAAGTCACTGCACTAGCTGCGAGGACTTCATCTACATCATGTTGTCAAGCAAGTGCGCCGATACATCTAGCCTTTTTTTTTTTTTTTTTCTTCAGTTGTAAGTAAGCGGAGAGCCCATCAGGAATACACTTTATGATATCCGAAGGTCGCTATCATCCTCCGTGGTGTACGGTGTCCTATCCTTAGAAACGCTGCGATGTCCATAACTGTCACTTCAATCTTCCTTTATGAGAGCATCGACTTTATACTCGTCGCTGGAGGCTGTCGAGGTTATCGGTCTACCGCTGCACGGAAGATAGGTGGTGTCAGCGATTCCATCTTTGAAGTGTTTAACCCACCTTCTCATTCTGCCGACACCATACAGGCGTCCCAATACACCTAGCGAGACTGCTTGTATATGAACGCGGTTTGACTGACCTCTTTCACGAGGAATTCAATCACTGAAAATTGGCGAGACATGTTGTTTGCTGCCATTTTTGCTAGCGGCAATGTGGGAAAACCAATGAGGGAGCTGTGATTATATCGGATAAGATAAAAGGGGCTGGAGCCTCTCTGCCAATACTTTCCACTGCACACATTTAGTCAATAGATGGTGCAATTTTTGATATGATCTTTAAATTATTCGCATTCTAAATTAAGTATACGACACGTAAAATTTAAGAATTCTTTAAATTCTATACATGAATAAATGAAGGGTATCTACGTAAAAATCACTGCTAAAATGGCAAATGTCTTTTAGCTGTAAAAAACAATGTGCTCATATTCTCAAAAGTACATCATTCTCATCCCCACATCTTATCGGGCAAGATGTGGGGAGGGCAGTAAATCTTTGTGTCCCGTTATAACATGATACAGTCTAAACAACGTATGCTTATTACACAGGCAATGGCATAATCTTAGATACACCTTCAGGTCCTCCATCGACCGTTCTAACACGCGAGCCAAACGAAGCGCTGTAAATCCAGCGTCATACAAACAAAAACAAGTGACCGCAACCTGGTAATAGCAAAATTACACCACCATCATGCCAGAGTTTTCGCCACACTCAAAGATCATAACATCGCAGTACAAACACATAACACTCAACACCATTGTAGGCAATGATATCAACAAAATTATACTGGAAGAAACTCTCGCAAAAAGCTGACTCAATGTCCCTGGAAGAGGAGATAACGGAGAAATTCATGCACGAAGTACCAAAGGAAAATCCGACACAGTGGAAAACATGCTTGTAGCTAAAATGCGATGTACCATACATGAAGAAACATAAGAAAATAACCACGTAAGAAAGCACAAAAAAACCCCCTAAATCCAAGTTTGAATAATGAACTAACCTCAAGTGCTGGACAAATAAAACTAGAACTCCAGTATTCTCTAGAAAAGAAAAGAGAAGCTATGAAAATTTGAAAACGAAGCAAAATATAACATTCTGTTTTAAATTTAAAAACTTCTGTGTAAGTCCGGAAAGAAAATTACCATCAAAGGAGAAAAGTAATCTTTGATAAATACTTTGTGACTCAATGGAGAGTGAGAAGAATTAAAGAGTTAGGCAATGTACTCTTTGCGTTTATATGCGCTTTAGATTATCAAATAACGTACTTGAGTGGTTAAAACTTTTATGCTGTACTCAAAAAGTGTTTATCAAAATATCATCTAGGTAACCGTTGGTGGGATTTGTGTCTCACTTCTTTTTTTAATAGGAGGGAGACGGATGCATAGAGGAAATTGATTAACCTGTGGATATGTAATTTGGTAGGTTCAGAAGAATATTCTAAATAAATGTTCAAATTCTGAAAAGGATCAGAGGTGCTGTTCCAAATTTGTATAAATATTTCTAGGGGGGAAACTGGAAGTGAGCTTATATGGAATGAGAACTGGGCCTAAAAGATTTTGTGGTACCAATAGAACAAACACTGAAAGTCTGGCATCGATCCTACCTTTCCATTTTGGGTATTGTAATAGGATGCGGAAATGCGAACTAGTTGAATCTGTTTTTCAATTTCGGTTGAATAAATTTACATACCTTTGGGAAAAACTACCTTTTTTGTGTCAAAACAACTTTTAGAAAAAAATATTTAACAGTATAAGTAATGCAGTTTTAATTCTTAAAAACTAAAGCGAGATAAATATGCTTCAGCCTTATTTGGGCAACTTTCTAATGTATCCTGAAATTTTTCCATGCCCTAGACATAACAAAATTTCATCTATCATTGAATCTTTCTTTTAATTCAGCGATAATCGAAAAGCAATCAAGATGGACTTTCCTTCAGATATCCCCACAGAAAAAAAAAAAGTAAGTTACAGTAGCTGGAGAATTTGTAATGGAACTTTTCACTTGTTCAAATAAATAATGTTTACTGCGTTAACAATTTCTATAAAAAGGTAGAAGGTAAATTGTGTAATATTTACATTAAAATTATGTAATTATAAAAATATACAACAAAATCAGTTCCAATCACTACAACTGCCATAGCGTAAATTATAATGGTCGATGGAGCCAACCAGTTATGCAAACACATGGCGAGATTTTCATTTCCTAAATCATCATTAGGATCCGAGCGAAGGACAGAGAGACAACGAATGTCCCAATCAAAAGCTTCGAGACATTTATGATCTTTTGAATATGGTGGGGACTTGGACTTGCTCTGCGATTCGGCGTCTACAGGTGGATTGAATCTCAAAATTATCTATCTCCACCCCACTTGACTCCAATTTTAAATGACTGGTAGTGGATTTACGGGTGTGAAACTGTCGCTCGGTTTACCCCTGCATAATTTTGGCAGCAGCATTGGAGTTTATCTCATCTCAAGGATTGTACAGTGGTGCATCGGATACAGAGAATTTGGGAAGAAATTATGCCGATTAGCAACTTGTGAGCCTTCTGCTGTTTATGGTGGTTGGTAGTCTAAGTAGATCTATTAGTCGGCCATTTGGTTCGTCCGTACTTGTGGGAGGCATATGATGTTCATGAAATGTCCACTTCAGTAGCTACTTTTCTTGGGCGTAGAATTTTCTTTATTATTAGAGCTGCTGACACCCAAAGTTCTGCTGAACAGTACACTGCAGGGTAAATATAGTCTAGGAATAAGCAAAACATTGTACAGTATATACATAAGGCTTTGTTTAGCACATCATCTAAGGCATCACATTTTTGTTACTACGGCCTCAATATGACAATCGCATCTAAGCTTGGATCTAAAAATAACCCAAAGATCTTTGTGTCTGTTCACTTTTGACATCTAGGCTCCACGGAAATTGGATTGAATTTTGACCAGTGACGGCTTTAAAGAGAATATCATCATCTCGGATTAACTGGGGTTTAGGCGCAGCTGAAACTGTTTAATAAAGTTTTTTTCAATTTGCTTTTTTTTTTGACAAAAAGATTTTTTGTCAAAAAAAAAAAGCAATTTGTTTTTCCAATTGCTTTTTTTATACCTTTTCATTCTATGATTAGTTTGATCGTCTTTAAAATTTGTTGAAAAGTTGGAGGTTTAAGAAAAAATTCTGTCAACTCTCACCAGAGATAGATTAACTTTGCCAAGGTGCGAAGGAAATACCTCAAAAGATCTTCGAGTAGCGTCAGAAAGTACTTATCAACTTCATTCGGTTATAATAATCAAACCCAGGTATTTTTCCAGATTGTGCGTGAGAGAGGCGACCCACGCCATCCTTTTCAATAACTCCAGTGTGCCACAGAATGTTCCGTATTCCTTTAATGGTCTTCAACATAAGTCCATCTGTAACAAATATTACGTGCCTTCCTCCAACATTTCTTTCTTTCCCACTTAAACACCCTTGGCAAACACCCTTTCTAAACTATAATATATTTAGGAAGGGTATACAAGATTTGTTGGAAAGGATGCAGAGAAGAGCAGAAAGATTAAACTGAGGGCAACAAAGGATGATGAAATTTTTTTTCCCAAGAAAGCCTGGAGGTTCTGTAAATTGCAGTCTCCAGAAACTAGATATCTGCATGGCGACCTTATACGGCTTAAAAGGGTTCTTAAACTGACTGATGGCAATTTTACTCCTTAGATGAGACACAGGGGGAATTTAAATTGGAAATTGATGGTTGCAGAATAGATGAGGAAATTTATATTCAGCCAAAATATAATTGACTTTTGGAGTAAACTTCCAACTACTGTTATGAAAGTGGATAGTTTAATAAATTTAAAGATTTGAATAAATTACTAGAATGAACTGGGAAGTGAAGTGGATAATTTTTCTCTTGGGTACTACAGTATAAGCTATGCTTCCTTGCATCATGTTTCCAATAATAATAAACGTCAACAGGATAAACAGGGTTTATAACTTTCTGGTGAAGTCCCTTGGATGTGTACCAAAGTGACTATTTCAACACAGTGCACGATCTCACTGGATATAAAGTAAGATAACAGCATTTGCGGTTTCATTGTGTCAGCAGTGGTTTTCGAGGAACAAAAGAATACTTATTTTTTGAACGAATTCTTTCCCCTTCTTAGAAGCAGTAATGGAATAAAATGTGGGAAAAGGAGATGCCAGAACTATTCTAAAAGCTATGCTCGTTATCAAGCCTCTTAAGTTATTGGTTTATCTAATGAGTGGGCTTTTTTTTTTTTTTGGTTCTTTTTGACTTGTTACAGGCACGAACACAACGTTTTCACTAAACCAAAAAGCTTATGAAAATGTATCGCAACATTCTCAGACACCGAAGAGAGGCAAAAAAAAACTTCGAATGTTTTTACAAAATTTTAATTTGCACTTTTTTTCATAAAAAGGGAAATTTTAGTTTTTCTTGCATTTATTAAATCTGTGCGGCGTAAACTTTGGTCCATAATACAAATTTATAACCGTATTTTTTTGAAGTTTCTTTCAATTACAGTTCTTTATTAGTCGAAGTTTAAGGTTGGATGAAATACCCTATGTAGCATTGAATACGCATAAATAGAAAAGATTCGCGAAGGAGAGTTATTTTTACATAAAGAAAGGTTACAAACTTCCTCTGTAACACTTACCAAAAGTTGCTTAAATTAATTTGCGTAATTTAAGTAATGCTCTAGAATAAAGAATAATTCGAAATGCTTTTCTTGATTCCACAAAGTCAGTGAAACTGAAAGCACATGGAAAAACAAGTTTTATTTAAAAAGATGCAGTCAAGTAGGTCTTTTAATCTAAGATCGATATGCTCTCCGTTTATAGCTCTGCAGATAATTAATATGACGTAACATACATCATTCTGAAATCTTGAAGTAGCCTCACTGATCCCTTGTATATTTTTGAAGTATAATCGAAATTTATGGTTTTTCCTTAGAATCGCTGAAACACAATACTCTACAATTTTCAGTGTTGATGACAATGTTGCCAATACATCAAATAATCTTCGTGAAGCAATGCAATCAATAAGTTTCAAGGGCCCAATAAAAATTCTACATCGCTGCGTAGAGTAAACTGATCAGTAACAGGAGCAGAAGTCTTTCATGAACACCAATGCCCTACAACTCAATAGCATCATGGACACACTTATGGACACGCTTATTGACATCTGGTACTCAAACAATGTTTTCTAAAGATTCCGCTTCAATCGCTTTCACCACTCTCTCTGATGATCTGGAATTCCTATGCGTTAGTTATATTTTTTTGGCAGACCTGACTTGTGCACACCTACATTGCATTTTTTTATATATTTTCATTACATAAGTTGACTTTGCATGGTTCAAATGCGCAGTTATTGCGTGAAATGTCAACTTGCTGATATGACATCTGTCAATTATGACTCTTTGAAACTCAATAACCGATTCATTACGCTTGTTCGTGATACCTCTGTTACCATGCCCATTTTAGACTATTTCTGCTTTGCATAACATCTCGTTTACCACACCGAGGGTGGTGTCCAAATGTTTTTAATAGGATAGTAGAGGTTTCAGTATAATCTCCATTCAGTCGAGCGCTACTGTCTAAATATTTGTTTTCATAAGTAGAGCATTGAATTCTTTCGGTAAAAAAAATTCGTTCACATCCATTAATTAAATGCGAGAATTTCAATAAATAAATATGTATTAAAAAGCCAAAACCGTAAGCTGAATGGTTATTTTCATGATTAACCCGCCGCTATTTATTTTATGAAAGGAGCAAACTTCTCCATCCATTTCTTTAATTGTAAAGAGAGACAGTGAGCTGGAGAAGTCGGTTATATGCGATCAAAGGATCCATTAATTGGAGAGAGAGTTTGAAACACACGTCCTTTGAAGTATAATCATTCACTGGAGGAATAAATAGAGAGATATTATCTCTTTATTCTATCAGCCAGGAGTTTTAAGCGGTACTGAGGGATATCATCAAAGCATGGTTTCATCGCACATAATTACCGAATAAAGGCTTTGAAGGATTACCATGAGACTTATCCGAGTTACTGAATTAGATCTCTACGTATGAATTTTGTACAAATTAGACGTAAATAAATATAGTCTCTCTTCATTTTATCAATCGTGCTTGAAACCAGAAGAAATGTGTTGATCATAAATATCGAAATGTTTATTTTCTAAATGAATCTGTCAGTGCCATTATAAACAGCGCAACAGAAAGTATGATCACTGATACGATGTCGAATATGAGGGAAAAAGGGCCAGCATTTAGGGCTGCATGAAAGGGGCAATCATCCATTCCGTTAAGTGACTGGGAGGGCACCATGAACCTCAATACTTTTTAATAATAGAATGCTATATATTCAGAATCTGTTCAAATATTTTATTCGTTCACTCCAAATCACAGGGCCGGGCCGATGTACAGGGTCGAACAAAAACATCTACCCCTTTTAAAAATGAAATGACAACTGTACAAATTGGAAAAGGCACTTATTTATTACAGATTAATAATATACAGTAACGCATTTATATTACACTACTCAATATTTAAAAATGGTGTCCTTTAAATGACTATCACCATTGCAAATACAATCCTGTACTCGTATTCTCACATTATCCATTGCTTTGTGTAATATTTCGTGTGGTATTCTTTCAATTTCATCACAAATATTTGTTCCAACTGCTCAAGTGTGAGAGGTGGTTTGCATGGACTTTGGATTTTAAGAAGCCTCATAAAAAAAACAAATCGCAAACAGATAGTCTAGCGATCGTTGTGGCCAATTTGTATATTACAAAAACGAGTTATGCTGTGATTTAGAGATATTTCCCTTAAACTGCCCCGTAGTACCGTTCTGTTGAAACCTCATATTTCACAAGTTGACTCCTTTTTGGTGAAGATCCTCTCTTACAAATTCTTGCAGCATGCTTACATGTAGTCAACGTTAACATAGACATGATGGATTCGACATCACTCATAAATGTAGACAAGTACTTAGTACCTGTACGCAGTCCAATTGCATCAGAAGAAAAATCGGAGCCTGTTCCTAAAGATAGACAGATTTCAGGAGTAACATTTACACTGCCTGGTTCACCATTATGAATGCAGTCTTCGGATATTCTTGTTTCCTCTGGACCAGCTTAAATCGATGATATATCAATTCCAAAGGACATGTTTCAAAACACTTTTCGGTAAGGAAATTATAAAATGGTGAGGAGCTAAAGAAACAATTGTGTGTATATTTAAAAAAGTATCGTTCCCATGCAAGCAGAATAGGTATAACCAGGCAAGAAGGAAATATCATCAGATTTCTACACTGAAGAAAGCCTCTTGGGAAAACTTGGTGAGCACTCAGAAAAATACTGATCCCTGGAGATTTATTTATAAGCTGTTGAACAATAAAATTCCACTGGAGAGGTTTTTGCTTCGTTCAGTGCTGCAGATTATCGGGATACTTTGTGCTAGGCACCCACTATTAATAGGATCCTTGATGTTATTATCCATCTGGGTAATGAGGATTGTGTTCATCCCATGCAAGCAGAAATCAAAATGAAAAACTCTGCCTATACTGGGTCTCCTGATAAACGCTCTTTCTCAATCGAGGAGATTGATTCTGCTATCAGATCAATTCGCTCTGGAAAATGCCCGGGTAATGATGGTTTCGAGGTTGATGTGATTAAATGGGTATGGTAAATGCCCGGGTAATGATGATTTGGAGGTTGATGTGATTAACAGGGCGTTTTTCCTAGCATGAAAGATTGTTGATTTAAAATCTTACTTAAAAATCCAGAGAAGACTGAGTCTGATCCTTCCTCTTACAGGCCTATTGCCTTGCTTCCTGTTTTGGACAAGGCTTGAGAACGTCATTGCTGGGCGTGTTTTGAATGCCTACACTAATAAACGACTTTAGTCTCCAGTGCAATATGGATTTACACGTGACAAGGGAACGAGGGATGTCACTGCTTCTCTTCTAGAATCACAGACGCAGAGTACAACTGAATATTTACTTGGTTTCAAGTGGGCCTTTGACACCCTTTGATGGCAAAGTGCCCAAACGAGATTCCGGGTGCCGAAGTGTTAAAACCAAAATGGCAATATACAAAAGACCAATATACAATCTTTTTTCAAGTTATTTCACACATCGTTCCATAAACGTCGAGTGGATCTGTGCAGATTTCCAGAAATGTTTCACGAGGATGTTTGCAGGGGTCAATAGTTGTGCCCCTGCATTGGAATCTTGTTTTTGACTCTCTTTGGAGGTTATGGCCAATCACGAACTGCAGAAACTTTCCACCTGGTCTGAAATCCATAAACTGCAGGTCTCAATGTTTAAAACATCTCAGATGTTGTTGAAGGGTAAGCTAGACAGGGGGGGGGGTGTCCTCCATTGATCAAGTATCTAAGACAGTCAATTACGTATAATTGTACAACTAAGTAATTAGGCATCTATCTTGATGATACCTTAAGTTTTCTATCTCATGTAAAGTACATAAAATAAAAGTGCAAACCAATTCTAGCAAGACTGCGATTAGTAACCAGCATCACAGAAAGGAGTGGGGTCTGAGAAATCACTCTCTCAGACTATATTACGATTGTGTCTTTTTGTCTCTTATTACCTATGGTGCTGGTGCTTGGGGCTATAGAGCTACTAACTCTGTTGTGATTGAACAAATTTTTACAGGCCCTCCTGATGATGTCTGGAACATGTAGGACTATATCTATTCTGGCCTTACAGGTTCTGTTAGGAAAACTACCAGTAAAATTATGAGATCCAATACAGCTACATGAATTATCAACTGAAAAAAGCACACACACCCTATTTCCTTGGAAGATGTGCAGCTTGATTTGAGTGCTACTTTGGCTTCTGAACGGAAGACTGCGTTCCATCTACATTGAAAAGTGGCAAAGAGATTGAAATACCTCAGATCTTGGTAGTGTAATGAGAGAATTTTTACCTTTAATTAGAGAGTTCAAGAAGAAAGAATTTTTGGAGTTTTCTCCAGGATTGCACGGTACATTCCTACTATCGAGTCATGGCAGCAGGAATGTGTTTACTATTAATAGTAAACTATTTAAATTGGGACTGTCTCCTACTGCACCTTGTCTATGTGGGGCTGAAGAGAACATGGATCATATCTTACTTGATTGTCACTACTATTTGGACTATAGACAAGAACTTCAACTTATTGCAGGACTGTTCATTAGTGAAATTAAATCATTACTTGTTGAAACTCAGGTTGCATTTAATGCTCTTAATACATTTGCTACACGAGTCTTCAAAAGGAGAGATCAGTTAACTCAAGATACACTGTTGGTCTTGTGACTCTTTGTACCTCAGGGTTAGTGTGCTGAAAAGTTAGAAAAATACGACTTCTCGCAGTGACTGCTTCTATTAAATAGTAACAGTATTTTGTTATATGTTAGAACTACTTTCGGATTTATACTGCTTCGGAAGGTTCTTTTTATCCTTGGGAAAACCAGTCCAGTGGATTTTCCTTTTGGACTTGTATTGTCTAGTGAACTGTTGAAGCCAACTTGAACTTGCTATTGATTGTACATAGTGTATACATTTGTTAATATTGAATCTTGCCCTATTAATGGAGTGTGATGGGGTGAAATTTGGTCCATGATCTTTGGACTCTTTTCTTAAGCTGCCAGGCATATCCTTGACGAGCTTTTTTTTGCTGATCCTGGCAACTTATCAAAAATCTCATCCGATATCAGGATCACATTTTTCATAAGTTGCCAGGTCACACAACATAACACTAGAACGGAGCCCAAAATTTACACGCAAAACACTGTACGCACATAAACGGATTTGGTTCAAGCCTCACCATAAGAAG
Source organism: Mastigoproctus giganteus (assembly GCF_048544385.1). NCBI lineage: Eukaryota > Metazoa > Arthropoda > Arachnida > Uropygi > Thelyphonidae > Mastigoproctus > Mastigoproctus giganteus. The sequence goes on along the minus strand of NC_143582.1, from coordinate 118,037,800 downwards.
TGTAAAAGCAGCTAATGGGGGGGGAACCTGCAGTCCACAACAACTACACTTAATAATACTTAAATACTTTTAGGAACTGGCTGGATATAAGCAAATTTCGAAGAAGGGAAAACGCCTATGAAATAAGAAAGTCAAAAAAGGTGACCCAGAACAGGAGCACACGTTTTTAGAACAAGTAGAGAAATACCATAAGGATCTGGAGCTTTCTTGCCATCAAGAGTATTCAAATTCTTCTGAAATCATTTTACTGAACACCACAGGAGACATTGAATGGAACGTACTGGAAATGGTAGGTGGTGGTTTCCCAAGATGCAGGATGCTAGCAGGTGAGCTTTACGGGTGAAGTGGAAATAGAACAATCTGGTTTGGACAGAGGTGGGAATAGAGATGGGAGAACAGAGAGAATGCTCGACTACCCTTTGGAAAAGAAGCATGTTTTCTAATCTTAGCCTGTTCAAAGTCTAATTTGCATTATTTAATAATTGCTTTACAATTGTTGCGAGCTTTGGTATAGGCAGAAAATAAACCTGAAGATTTGGATGCAAACCAAATGCGATGTGCAACATTCTTATCTTGAACAGCCTTAGCACATTCATTGGAAAACCAAAGTTTATATAAAGGACAAGCTTTTGAGGTGGATTATGGAATAATGTATTTCATCCCTATAACAATAATTTCACCGATACGATCTGAGCAAACGTTGACATCCGAATATTTCAAATAGTAATCCGACCAAGAAAAAGAAGAAAAGAAATCTCACAGATCATCCCATTTTGCATTTCTGTAATGTCAAACAACACGAGGTTGAGAATGACCACGAGAGAAAGGCTCCATTAGAGAAGAGACCATCACCAAATTATCATCATCAAGTTGTGGTTGGTAGTGCAGAAAGAAAGTTACCAAAATTAAAACTAATTAAAATCTACTTTCGGTCTACAACGACAGATGGGAAGCCCTGGTTATTGGCGTTGTTATCAATAAGGCCTAACATCAATCGCGATGCATTTCTTTGGGGCAAAGGCTCAAAAAGTAAATTTTATTTATTTTTTAAAATGTATGTATTGCGTTTTCTTGATATTGCAATTAAATGGAATTATTTTTAAATAATTATTATTTAGTTAAATAAAGTTATATTTTGATTGCCAAATAAATGTTCCTTTCTTGAAATTTTTAAATAAAAATTAATTTTTTATTTAAAATCCATTTTAAAATAAAGAATCTAAATAGTTCCTTCTTCTGTTATACCATAAATGATTTTTTATAAAGTGAAAGCGCAATAGAACAAATAGCCCCGGGCGCTGTTTACTCTAGAGCTTGCCCCGTAGTTACCGAATGCACAGAAACTTAATGACAACAATTCGTGGGATGGTCCAAAAGCCACTCACCGCAATCAAATTAGAGTAAATTGTTTTCGAACTGTTCCAAAGAGTTAATGAGCATAAAGCGCTGCACTTTTTTTTTTCTTTCTTTGTTTCGTTACTCCTTCCTGGAAGGTAGCCAAACGCCTTAATACATCACCACAAAAAGTGATTAAGAGGCTTGAGCTGCGATTCGGCTTGTGTTGATTCACTGGTTATAATTGTCCCGTCCGGCTGATTGTAATGTTAACGAAGTATGCAAAACCTCTGGAACCATAATATCAAAGCAGAATGAGGCAATGAATTGTTGGGCAACATCCTCCTTAATCCCTTCTGCAATACTAGTGAAATTTTGTTCAGAATATCTATAGAACATGGAACTTCTCCCATCAATTTGCAGATCTGAGATGTAAAGGATACAGGATTATAAAACTCCACACAACGAATAAAGCTGCTGCTTCATCTTAAACAACCCTCATGCCAGCGACTTTGGGCTCCGTGGAATAATTTCCGGCGTTCTCTTTTATTAGCTGACGTCTTCAGTTGAGTCCGCCCCTGCCTAAATGTCTCGAATCCTTCCATTTGATAAATGATCGTCAATTTCGATCCACTTGTGATAAAATGGCTTCTGTTACCCATCCATGAATAAATCCAATGGAAAAATTTGGTGAATTTCATGCAGTTGCCGTTTACATTTGTGATGCCTTTGTTCGTGTTTTGGCATAAAGGTCTTCTAAACAATTTTGCCAACTATTTTTTGCAATTGGGTATTCGGTTTTCTCCATGACTGGAAGTTGGGTCTTGTAACTTCTTCACTGATTCTGGTGTTCCTCAAGGTTCAGTTCATTCTTTCACTCTGTTCCTCTTTTATCTCTATATAGGGACTAAATCTCACATATCTCTATTAGGGAATATTCTGACTTCTATTCTCTCCTTGTAAGAACATCACGAATATTGCTTCCTTTGCATCTAAAAAAAACTGGGTTTTTCTTTCGCTTTTGGATTTACTTTTTTTCTAAACAACAACCCACTCTGTACAAATCTACAAATCTCAAACTCGTCCTATCATGGAATATCATTCACACATCTGACGCGATGCATCCAAATCTCTCAAAAGGTTCGATCTCCATTCAAAACAGGGCAATCAAAGTTATTAATGATCCATCTCTTACAAAGTCTCTCCGTTATCTGTCTCATAGACGTCCTGTCTCTGCTGCACGCCTTTTCTATAGATATTTCCACCGGCTCTTCTTCTTCTGAATTGGCTCCTGTAATTCCCCATCTTTTTTCCAAACCAGTCCGAAAATGCTGCAACTAGTCAGCATCCATTTACTGTTCAACTTTTCTTCTTCTTCATTTATCCCTTCGTCTTTTGTTTTCTGAATAACTTTCTTCCACATGTATTACCTAAAAATTAAAATCTAAAGAAATTTAAGTCTAAAGTCAACAAATACCTCCTCTCTTCTCAAGCCATATACGTTTCTACAGGTTCTATTACCTTTCTTGTTTGAGGTTACATAAAAATAACCAATTCAACATAACATGAACCTTTCCTGTTTTAGAAGAATGAAGCCAGATATTATTTACTCATCATTGCGTATTTTGCAACATTTCAGCAGTCATTGTGTATATCATAAATAGATCATGCGGGAAGCGAATTTAAACTTTGGTTAATACTAAAAGAGCATTCTAAAGAAACATGTAAATACATTGAAATGGTGGAAAGGTAATATTTGCTGAATTCCATATTGTTATTATCTTTGATTGTTACGATATATATCGATAAAATTAGCAAATAATAATATAAAAGGCATCTATATCACTTACCTCTGTTTTCATTGAATCTTAATTAAAACCATTAATGAGAAATCATATTTAGAATTCATAAAACCAAAAATTTAAATCTTTCGTACTAGAAGTCCTATCTTCCGATACTAAATATATGAACAAAAACACAGAAAAGCAATGAGGACGCACATATTTCCTCATTCAGACCCAAAAGTCCTACGTTATGCTGAATGAGGCTTAGTTAAGCTGAATTACTTAAATGAAGAACTCTTTGATAATCGTCATTCGAAAGTGATACAGATGAAAAGGTGGGAAAGGATTACGTAGTGCTGCTGCTGAAAAAAAAATGGTCGAACGCAAGAATACCAAATGAAAGGAACTTAATTGTTCCAAGTTTTAATAATGCTGATAATGGTTATATTATTGTACCATCCATGGACATCTGACGTAACAGATGGACATCTAACAACGATGGTAGTTGTTTCAGATTGCATAGTGATTGATAGCTTCAAATTTAACAGTTTATTTACGGGGAATTGGAGGTTCTGCAATCATGGCTTTGTAAAATTGGGGGAAGGAGTATATTTCAGAAACGGCATGGACTGTGAGGTCATTAGTGCCAATACGTTTAAGGTACCGACGTGGGACGCTGCTGTTGGCAAAAGAAAATCATGTTTCTGGTTGAGTCCCCTTAAATAGAATCACAACACAGGAAGTAGCCCTGGGGACTTGGTATAATCACCCTCCCCACACCGGGTGAAAAAGACCACAGTTCGTATCCCACCAATGACGCGAGGAATTTTTTATGGGTCTTTTTCACAACGTGGATGAGTTAGTCTGTTTCAGGTGAGGGTAGTATGGTTTTAATTTTTTATAATCACCTCCCGAAAACTAAGGATTTTCATCCAGCAAACAGAAATCGACCACATAACACACAGTTTAGACATATTATATACGGCGCACTGTGCCCTAAAGTTGATGATGTGTCTAAAACCCAACAAGGAACAGCTGGAGACATTCGATATTGAAAAGTAGACAGGTGCACATGAAGAGAACTAAGATCTAAATATCTGTATTTTTAAACAGATGTTTAAAGTCTAGAATTTAACGTGGGATACACGGCAAACTAAATATATTTAATTAGAAGGCTAGAATGAGTACAACTGGAATTAGTAATTTTTAGAGGGCTTCGGGGGTAGCGTAATTAATTAATTGGCGGGGTTAACTCCTATTCAAACACCTATTCGTAAGTAAAGACAATCCATTATTCTTGTCGTCCTTAGTGGTACAGAAACGAAGGAAATTTTCAGTTTACCGATTGAATAAAACTGATTTTATATGAAAAAGACAGCAACTATTGAAGTGAATATTTAGCCCAACACTGACGGCCTTAGGTTAATTTTTTGTAATAACCTTTTACTTGAAATGTGTTAATGTAACTTTAAGAAATTTAGAGGGACGATTTCGGTTTCCAATATAAATTTAACACGGGGAAAGAAATTATTGCAATTATAAGAAAATTCGGATATGGTATCCGTTGATAAAATTCAAAGCACATCATCCAAGAACCACGCATAGAATATGATGTCGGGAGATAAGGGGTTTGGCCATATACTCGTATTTTCTAAAGAAACACGGTAAAGTTCGGCCATGAAATCATTAATATTAAACCCCGCTGGGAACTCAAAAATTTTAATGTATTTATTTATATATTAATTGCTTTTCAGAAAATGCTTGGGCTCCCCAACCTGCTTTAACATTATTAGTCTCATGCTTGATCTTTTATCTTACTCCTTTAGAAAACATTTCACTGACCACCCCAATCACATCTACCGACATCAAATTCTATGGTTGCTTCATTGATGACGTATTCCCATTTCATCAGAGGATACTTTTCCTTTCTTAGTTTCGTCTTTTCCTCCCTTCTGGTACCGAATATCACTGACAATTTAGCAGCGTCCCTCATGATCACTGCTTGCTGGTAGCAAAGTGGCCAGAAGCAATTAAACAACAAACACGACACAAAAATAATATTACACTAATTTCTGAACCATTTTACAGTTCTGTATTCATCACAAAGTATTATGACGAAGTTGAGCAAGCGTTCAGGAGCCGCCCTTCCTAGGAAACAACACGTATCTCACACCTCATCATCAGCCATTTTCAATCCACTGCAGGATTAAGGCATCTCCAGCAACTTTCCAATTCCTTCTGATATGTGCAATGGACATCCATTTACTACCCACAAACTCATGGATTTCATCTATCCATCTCCGCCGTTGTCTTCCAGGTTTTCTTCTAGCTCCTCTTGGGTACCATTCTGTTATTTTCTTAGTCCATCTGTCATCATTTCTTCGAGCTATGTGTGCTGCCCAAGACCATTTTAGTTCTTTAGTTTTGATAAGAATGTCCTTTACTGGAGTTTGCTGCCTAATCTATGTGTTTCTCTTCTTATCTAACAGTCTGATTCCCAATATGATTCGTTCCATTCTTCGCTGTGTAGTTCTTAGCTTCTCTTCCATTCTTTTGGTGAGTGCCCAATTTTAACTTCCATAAGTCATATCCCACTATGTCCAACCAAATTCGCCTCCGACTTCAATAATTTTCAACTCCATCTTAAATTTACAACAGAGACAGACATATCTGCATCCACATTCCAGTTTTTTGTTTAAGTTGCACTATGTAAACCTTTCAGACACTTTCACCTATACAACTTCCTGAAGGAAGATTACCAAAACGCCTTTCGGCTAAGCTTTGAAGTCGTGTCACACAGATAAAATACTATATGTGCATCCCCATGGTTTTCTATGTTTTAATTCATATTTTTTACAGTTGTAGAAGAACTCTTTATTGCATACAGAACGCACATGCCGTACACAATACTCTTCACGGCTACAAGCCAGTGGTTGTATTTTTGGTCTCCAAAATTCTCACTTTTAGTATCAAAGATCAATTTCTGTGTTATTAGTTCTCGATGACTTATGGTTTCTTATAAATGGTTTCAATTTAGACTTAACGAAAAACACAGGTAAGTCCACAAAGATGCTATGTTCTAAATTTTATCAATATATCTACTTGATAAAGCTGGATAAACGACCTTGTCGGAATAATTAAAGATAAAATAAACTTCCACCACATCTGCAGACACACATGAATTCTAATAAGAAATTCAAGACGAAGCGTCGTTTGTTCAAACACCTACTCAGCCAAAAAGTTACCTTTCGTTAATCTTAACGTGAATGCAGGCAGATGCCATTAACGTTTTTTGGTCACATGTTTGAAGTTATTGAAAGAACACGTAGATAATACATAACGGAAAAGAGGAGGCGCCATGGAGACCCGGCGCCCGGGATTTTTCTAGTCCCGGCTCTGGCTAACGTTCTTTGGGATGCGAGGGACATTATGCAATTCCATTAAGTCGATTTCTTTGCCTGAAGAAAGAAGAGAAGATTGCGGTCAATGTTCCCTTCTTGTTGCTTTATACACACACACACAATCAGTCTGCACGTAAATTCCGTGGTAAAATTTGAACAGTCCCCCTAGAGGTATTGAACAGAGCCTAATCTGGAAATTACTGTAGCAGGTACTCAACCAAGCAGCTTATTTCCAAGATATAATCTTTATGTGCTTTGTTTAACTAAAAGAAGAGAAAGGCGCCCGGTCTGATCTGATAAACAATTTTTTCCACTAATGTTAATCTCACTCTCTCTCAAAATAAACACTCGCTGTCCACCTCACCGGAGATTATTGAAACTATAGGTTCAAAATCCATACAAATGGCTTGAAGAACCAAATATCTTAGCTTGGAAATAAAAAAACAATAAAGAAAAACTTGCTATTTTTTTATGATTTGAATAAGTGATGCATGTGAAGATTTAAACGAAAAGAATGCTTACAATAACATTTTTGACATCGTAGCTACGACATACGGGACTTACATTCATCGAAAATTTTTAAAATTTTGGCAAGAAGCACATGCGCATGGTTGGAAAACTATTTTCTTCGTGCGGTCTGTGGAATGTTTGGATTATGTTAAAGTAATCTTCTGAAAACAACCTTAAAAATACTGCTGATCTCTTTGTTGTGATCCCGTTTGCTTGGTGTCCTTCGAACTATGAAAAAAGATAATCCCTGGTTAAATTGCAAAAATTTCCGTTAATTACCGAAAAGTATTAAACATTAAGTAATTAGCGCAGAAACCATTTAAGTGATCATTCACTGAATGAAAAATTACTGGAGCTTAAATGAAAAGCTTTCCGAGTTAGAGGACACAGAAGCCGTGGTTCTCATTGAACTATTGATTACCCAAGGACCGGTCAGAGAAGAAGCTCCTCGATCCCAGTCAGGGCAAAACAATTACACTGCAGCAAATACCCATGAAGAAAACACGTGGGCAGTGGAGTACAGAGAAAGGATCGATAAGCCGTTCAATTGGGAGAACATCCTAGGAAAAGAAGTTATCTGGACATCGATCTATTCAGAAGAACTCTTAATCCAAAATCGATTGGTTAATCTGTTTATCGCTTACATTTCTTTATCTCTCACATAAATTGCGCATTTAATAATCGATTATTTTGTATTTTCAACAGATGTAAGTCACGCACCCCTCTGTACCTTACTACCATGTGATGGAGTTTCACCACCATATAGAGTAGCAATGTTTCAGGGTCATACCTCGCGATTATTTTAAGATGTATACCAGTTGAAAGGGAAAACAACTTGATCACTGACGTCAAGTGGTAATATTTGCATAGCATTGCATTCCAAAATATATTCAATTTCTCGAAGGGGAGAGTGTTACGCGCCAAAGAAAAATAAGACCATGAAGCGTCAGTGTATTGTGTCTGTCATTGTGTGTATTCTTCGATCCGGTCGCTATTTGTTCGACGAAAAACCCATGCAACCCTCACATGAGACCAACTCAACAACGTTAGGGAAAACAGCTCATAAAATCTCGTCCCACTGTAGATCCTGCAGATATTGTGAGGCAAGATAGGAAGTGACAGTCAGGCAGCTCGCTCGTTTGAGCTCTCACACTAGTTTGCCTTAAAATGACAATTTTAAAGCAAACTTCAAAAGGCTATCCAATAGGAAAAAATATACTCTGTGCGAGTTTATCATTGGTTTATATGTTTCGTCCGAAAGGAAAGCCTGTATATATGTAAATAACACTGTCTCCGCAAAGAAAACCAGTATAACAGTATTCTCTTTACAGATGACTCAACGGATGTCCTGAATTTAATTCTCTACACGTTCTCATGTGGAAAGAATGTGAAACATGCTTCCCTCACCCTGAATTCAATAAGGTAAAGAGATCACCAACCCCATGGTGTGACCATCTAGAGCTAAGGTGAGATATCATCATGGACGTCCGCACGGATCATATTTCTGCAGAAGGCACTCCAATAATAGCCTCAAGAAAGAAACCCTTGAGCCTGCTGTGAGGATTTTGAAAATAAATTGAGGTCCTAGGCCTCAATTCGTTTTCGCGACTATAATTCTCTTTTACAAAAGGTGCAATTCAATCATCGGACCTGAATCCGATTGAGCATCCCAATGATGCTTTAAAGGGAAAAATAGGTGAACCTGAGAATCCGAACCAACTTGATTCCAGCTCGATGTAAAGATTAGTACCAAAACTCGACAATCTACATGGACCTGTCTATATAATCATCTAACCCACATAGGGTAGAACTCCATCTGTATACCACTTTGTGCAACAGGCGGAACCTCATAATGGTATGGGTCCTCTTCAAAGGACCCATACCATTATGAGGCTCATCTTTGTGCGGCACCCTTTATGTTCCTGGGTTGTGGGCCAGGGTGGGCGCCCAACCTAGAGACATCTAAACTCTTCTCTTTTCCGTACCGCACTCATCTGGAGGATGCCTTCTTTCTTTTCGTTCTCTCTTCTTCTCACCTACCTTTACTCCCCACTCTCAAACTATCTCCCATATTCACACTTTAATTTCCTCTTTTTATAGATACCCCTAGAAAGCTTATGCGACTCTGAAGGTTGCCTAGCCAGAGATTTTTCTCTCTATTGCACTGCCTGGCCTAACTCCACGGGGTTAGTGACGACGGGCAAAGTGGAGTCCCACTAAGGACACCACGGCTAAACACTAGAATAACACAAACCAACACCACACTGCACAACCTTCACTTCACATACAGGGAACTGTATGCATCAGAGTACTACGCGGATTTGGGGAAAAACCTCCTGGCAGAGCCAAACAATAAACACTAAGAGGATCTGATTGAAGTTATTAAAGACTAGAGAAGAATGACAAAATAAATGAATGTGAAATTTTAACAACCACAGTGACTTCCTTCTTAATTTGATCAAAAATTAAAATTGAAATGGAAGAATTATAGCCTGTATTGTAGAAAGTTTTCCTTTAGCCAACGAGTTAATTATTATAACAACAAATTGATTTTTCCATCCTTTTAATGGTTCCTAGATTATCGAAATTTTATGGAACAGGCCCTTACCTTTCCACATGACAATGCTTCTTGTCATAGTAAGGACTGCTCACCTGTGGGCTGAAGAAAATAGCACCGGAACATTGCAATAGCCAACAGAGAACGCTGACCTCAACCCAACTCTGGGATGAATTTGAATGCAGAATTAGGGCAAGGCTAAGACTGTCCTCTTCATTAGTGGAGCTCGCCAATGGCTTTATAAAAAGTGGAGCACAATTACTGCCAGATTTCTATCAGAGATTAGTAGATATCCTTTCAAGATGCACTGAAGTACTCATTAGCCGAAATGATGCTATTAATTTCTTTGAATAAACATGTATTGTTCATAACTATAAATAACCCGAAGGAAATTTTTGGCTAAAGCCTCAAAACTATGTGGAAGTTTCACTTAAATAGTAGATAAATTTGCATTGTTTTTGTGAAAACCTTCACAATCAGTTGCCATGGTACAGCGACACCATGGCACCTATCCACCCACCGAGGAGGGGCCAATGAGCCTTGAAACGGTGCCGTCTGGGTGGTGGTATCTGCCGAAAATAAGTAACATTAGTCTTCTTTATTAGTGAAGCGCTACTTATTCGAGGTAGTGCAATATCATGGCAACTCGTTGTGAAGCTTTTCACAATATGAGATAATTAAAAACGATACTAATTTATCTTTTGGTAGATCAATACGTACAAAAATGATGCAATAGCACTAACCTGTCCGCTATCCCTTGACTTCTGGCAGGATAATCAATATTTATCGATTCTTAGTGCCATTTTATTCATGTACAATGAATGTCAGAATATTAATTCCATACAAAAATAAAGAAAGCTGACACACTACGTTCTCCTCAGACTCATTTTAGGAGAAATATGAAGAAAGGAACTCGATGACGGACTTAAAAATCTAAATTCATGACAGTAACATGAATATGGGATGAATTTGGCCTTTAATTTTTTATTAAAAAAATCAAAGCCAAAAAGAGAATGTTCCTTTTATTATAGAAACCAGTGTAGGTAGACCACGTGCTATGAACGTATCGTACGATGTAATAGCTGTCGCATACGTACTCTACTCAGCTCGTGGCGTTTCTTTTCAATTATTCATTCCAAAATGAAAACATGACTCGCATTCTCAATTTACTAGCTTTCATGTTTGTAAGCGTTCTTTTGTTCCAGCACTCCACTAGAATAAATACCAACTCTGAGCCTTCACCAGACTGAATTCACATAAGGCGCATAATAAAGTGATACGGGAATGGTATTTTTCCGACGTTTGAAGGATTTCTTGAAAGCACTGAAATCTTTCTAGCATAATTTTGAGGCGCTAACTTGAAATATTTCTCCCTTGTGTTCATGGCTATCCCGGCTTTTCCGATTTATATTTTTAATAATAAAAGGTATTCCCAGAATGTAAGAAATTAAGATGAAACAAAAATTATAACAAAAAGTGCATTTAATAAAATCGATAAAATCGTGAAATTAAAAAAGTAAATAATATATATATACATACACTATGCTGCCACTTTATTAGGTACACCCTTGCTGTGCACACAAATGGTTTGTCCCACAACGTTGCAAGTCAAAGACCACAGTTGTGGATATAAATGAAGCAGAACAACCTTTCTAGTATCAGTTAAGCGTACAAACCGCAGCAAGAATGGGGAAAAGGAATGATCTAACGGACTTCGAACGTGGCATGGTAGTTCTTCTGAACTTTTCACGCACCACAGTTTCAAGGGTGTGTCGAGAATGATGTGACGAACAGAAAACGTCCTCTCAACGGCACTCCTGTGGAAGAAAATCGCTTGTTGATGAGTTTGATTGATATTTATTACTTAAAGCAGTCCCAGCCAACCAATGGCAACCCCACTGTCAGTTACACATAATTTAGCAGTACTCTTATATACTCCCTCTCCTGTTTGCCCAAGTACAGGGAGGGGAAAAACCTGCCATGACCAAAAAAGATTGATATGAACAAATTAAAAAATAATCAAATTCATTAAAAATAAAATATACATATAATTAAATTTCAGACAAAATCCAAACTTCATTGGAAAGATCTGAATCTATTCACAGTCTGTTGGAAAGCCAGCAGCGATAGGAGCTGCCGAGAAGAGAAGAGAAATACCAGCGCCAGGAGCTGCCGAGAGCAGAAATTCCAGCGCCAGGAGCTGCCGAGAGCAGAAATTCCAGCACAAGGAGCTGGAGTTACAGTGGATATAGCAGACTCAAGCCTCCACGATTTCACAAAATTCTAGGTAATTCGGCATACACCATACCGCATTACAAATCCAAGGCTTCCAGATGCAGAAGAGTCTTCCCCCTAAGAAATATTGCAGTTGCAAAGGCTTGGAAAGCCAAGAAGTTCTCCTGTTTATCAAATAAAATTGTCTCGCAGCTTTCTGCCATAAAAGTGAGATTACTAACCTGAGATACCAATTCAATTCGTAGATCTCAACATCATAAGAACGCTGCTCCATTGAATGGAGTCAAAAGCTCCCTCAAAGTCAATAAAGATTCCAAGGACATACTTACTGTTCGAGCCTAATATATAGTTTCGCAATGCCCAAAGCGCATCTTCTGTTCCACGACCTGGAGTAAAACCATATTGTCTGCCAGACCAGCCTGTTTTTTTTTTTTTTTTTCTTTTCAATATAGTCAGTAATCCGTCTCGCCAGCATCCTTTCAAACACCTTTCCTAATCCAGGGAGGAGGGCAATAGGGCGATAACATCGTGGATCATTCTTTGGCCTAGATGGTCCCTTCAGTATCAGCTTTAATAGGGCATCCTTTCATGGTGATGGAAAGGCCCCGTCACGCTTGTTGATGAGAGAGGTCACAGGAGGATGGCTAGAATTGTGCAAGCAAACAGACTGGCCCCAATGTCGCACATCACGTCAGAATACAACCTTGGTGCTCAGAACAAAATATCGCAACGGACCACTAGTCGCACTTTGTCGCGAATGGGCTACAACAGCCGACGGCCACATCGCGTACCTTTGTTATCAATGAAGAACAAAAGAGCACGCCTCCTGTGGGCACAGTAACACCAGCACTGGACTATCGAGGATTGGAAAACAGTTGCTTGGTCTGACGAGTCGAAGTTCCTGGTGCATCATGTTGATGGAAGGCTCAGAATTTGGCGAAAACAACACGAATCCATGAACCCGTCATGTCTGACGTCTACTGTGCAAGGTGGTGGAGCAGTATGGTTTGGGGAATGTTTTCTTGGCACATGTTGGGTCCATTGATACCCATTGATTCACGTCTGAATGCCACATCGTACCTAAACATCGTTGCTGACCAAATGCATCCGTTCATGTTGACAGTTTATCCTCAGTCAGATGGTTACTTCCAGCAGGATAATGCGCTGGTGCACAACGCTCGAATCACTATGGAATGGTTCCAGGAACATGACAATGACTTTTCTTTGCTGCAGTGGCCCGCTCAGTCTATGGATCTCAATCCCATTGGACATCTTTGCGATGAGCTGAAAAAGGCTGTTCGCTGCAGGCCTACACCTCCATCGAATCTCAAGGAACTGCGTGACACACTTATGTCTGCATGGTACTCCATTCCTGCACAACGTTTTCAGCATCTTGTTCAATCCATGCCTAGACGAATTCAGGCTGTTTTGTAGGCTAAAGGAGGCTCAACAGGCTACTAGGTAGGTGTACCTAATAAAGTGGCAGCATAATGTATATAGGCTTTCTTGAATTAGTAATTGATAAGTAATTCGTAAATCTAAGTAATTTTTGTTATTGAGAAGATCCCAACGCACAAGGCCTTTTTTCTTAATATAAGACATCCAGATTTTAAGGATAAAAGTTCAGTTTATATAGGATTTGTATAGTGAGAAACGCGTATTTCATATACTCATATACATGACTGTAAAAGTCTGCAATATCTAAAAACTCTCAAAATATGAATCAGTTGAGAAGTTCAACATCCACGATTTCAAATTGAGGATGCAGATAGCGCAAACAATAACAATCTTATGAGTTTGTTTGCAGCTACTCAACTACCAAAGGACTTATCTTGTCTGAAGACCTTTTAGGGGTCTTTTCACAGCTAGTTGTTCTTATGGGTACAGGCATGTTGTTGCTGTGGATCTACAGTATGATTAGTTACATTGAAATACAGCTACTCCAATCCCAAAATGGCAGTGAATAACAAGTAGACTGGCTCGAAAACCGTTGCCGAATTCACCACACGCTAACATGAATTACCAGTATCATTTGTGAAGTAATTGTATCAAGCACATCAAAAACAGTGATCTGTTGGAACTGGAAAGATAAATGATTACTAGTGCCATGAAGGTAGATAGCGCTCTCTCTCTCTCTCTCTCTCTCTCTCTCTCTCTCTCTCTCTCTCTCTCTGGAGAGACTAGTCTCTTAGCGTTACACTTTCTTCAGCAAGGAGAAGGAAATGCAGGGAGAAAGTCATTACTTCAGAGTATTTTGCCCACAGTGAAGTTTGGAGAAAGGAATGTCATGCTTTCGGGTCGCTTATAGTGGTTGTGGTTTAGACTCCTGCAATCGGCGTTGTGCAAAATTTCAACACTAAGTTGTACACTAACTACTTTCTATTTTTCATAAATGATATTGGCGAAGATATCCAAGGGATGCTGACAAAGTTTGCTGATGTTCTGAAAGTGGGACAGATGGCTAAGAGTCAGGGCCAGGCCATGATGCTTTAAAAAGACTTGGATTGGCTGCATATATGGTTCGAAAAATAGCTTCTAAAGTTTGATGCTTCTAAATGCAAGGATATGCGATTGGGAAACAAAAATCCTGAAGTCACTTGTAAGCTGAGGTAGAGTAGTTGAAAGTGATTCAAGACGAAAAAAGACTTGTGTTATGATTCAACCTGAAATTTTCCATGCAGTATAAACACATGACTTGGAAAGCACACGCAGTCCCCCTCCATGATTTATAGGCCCTTCGCTAGTATGGCAGAAGGACGCATTATCCGTCTATACAACACGACGGTTGGACTGTACTTGGAACATTACAGTCAGACCTGAAGGCCCCATCTAAAGGAGACATCGAATGTCTACAGAGGGGTCACAGAAAGGTGACCGGATCACTAATGAGCGGAAGTCGATAAACATATAAGGAATGGCTCAGATGTGAACTGCAAAGTTTGACGACTAAACGTCTATGGGGAGATCTGATTGATGTGTATAAAACTCCGAAGGGATTTAAATGAACGAGGAAGAGCTGCTCACTTCGTAGATGAGACAAGAACAGAGGGGGACACAAATATAAAATCTCAGGGGACAATAGAAGATTAGATTTCATGAGGTTCATCCATGGGTAGGCGATTGTCCCTGGAAGACTAAAAAAACTGCCTCCCCAATATGGCAGCGGGAGGGAGGTTGGTTAAATTCCAAGTGGATTTGGATGGTTACCTTGTGGGGATGAGAAGAGCTGGAATATGCTATTTTATTTTTCTTTTGCTAGTGCAGAAAATGTCTGCTTCCTTGAATCATTTGGCTTTACTAATGCTACGTTGGTCAATTACGTGGTACCCCACTCTTTCAGCCCTATGGAAATGGGCTATCCATCTTCCAGCACGATTATGCTCCATCCTATTCTATGTAAAAACCGGTTTGAGGAAAACGAAGTCGAACCACTCAATGGTCGGTACAGAAGCCAGATCTGAATCCAATCAAACGCTATTAGAATATACTGGAACGCCGGATGAGCAGGTCGAGAGCAATATCCTTCCTCCTTTTCTCTTTCACATATAAGGAGCTGGTCGAAAGAAAATGCATTTCTAGGGATCGATGTTCTGATTGAAGAAAAAAAAATCGTTTAATTTCTTCCTTAAAATATATTTTAATGAACAAATCCGATTTTTAAATCAGATTAATTTATTTAATTAAAACTGATTTTAACCAGTGGTTTAAATTGTTTATTAAAATCGTGCTTCTGACACGTGAAGGTGTTTAAATACTTTTGGTAGGTTATTATTACGTCAGTGGCACCAGGGCTTGAAGGCGCCGTACTCCCACACCTGATATTCACTAAATCCAGCATCGATTCAAGAGGACCTGAGAAATTCCTTCAATGGTCTATAAAGATCTGCAAT
Organism: Mastigoproctus giganteus; assembly: GCF_048544385.1. Classification (NCBI taxonomy): domain Eukaryota; kingdom Metazoa; phylum Arthropoda; class Arachnida; order Uropygi; family Thelyphonidae; genus Mastigoproctus; species Mastigoproctus giganteus. Next base: position 118,022,088 of record NC_143582.1, on the reverse strand, counting down.
TAGTTTTCTAACTGCGGATCTACTATTTAAACTTTTTTTTTATTCTAATTAAATATATGCTACATCAGCGGGAAGGAGGATAGTACTCCTATATGAAAACACATTTTCTTTTCTGGGGATACTCTCAGGTTGGTGGTATCCTCAGTGCACGAGGGCTACTAGTTGAAAAATATATTGAACTGCGTAATATAGTTCGCAGTCACCCTGAGGTGAGAAGCTTACTCTTACTACTTTCGGAATTACATATCCTGAGCCGCAGTAGCAATCGCTGGTATATTTTAAGATGCTGCTGCGTTTTTCAGGTGACAGCAGTGACGTCATCCACAGCTTTTTGGAGGACGTCTAAAATTACACGCACATCACCAGTCCATAAGGGCGTCCTCGTTGCATCGCCAGGGATTTATATCGTCACTTTCAAAGAAGCCACTCCTTCCCTCACTGCAGGACCTCAGTCCCAAGTGGGAGGAAGGGGGAAACATCAGTCTATAGAAAATATAAAGCAACCGCGATAATCCGATGATCAGCATTATCCGAGATGCAGATATATATATCAGGGACAGCGAACAATGTGCAGGGACAATGAAAGAAAATCTCTTTTCTGACAAGAGGATGTAGTTGACACGTAGTTGCCTCAGGGAGGCTTAAAATATATAATATTTTATATACAATAATTTCTGCGCCTATTTAACATTTTAAAAAGAATTTTAAACGTACAATAGTTTTATAATCTTGCATAATGTAACAGAAATAACGTTTTCAAAACATACGTTAGTTTCTATATGCTTTTATGAATTATTTTACAACCTCAACGATCTTCCTGTCATTTTTGGAAATACTACTTGGATTGGATAATTCAAAAAACACAATAAGAAACTAAAAGATTATCTCTGATAATATATCAAAATGTCGTTTTATACCTTGTAAATTCCATTTTTTTGCAAAATCCAGAACATACCTTTTTGACGTTCGCTATATAATTTATTTCTTTCCTTTCTAAACATCTGTAAGTTACAAGGTGACATCGCCTTAAAGAGAGAAAGCACTGCCTGTAGTGCCATTATACTCAAGAGACACTCTGTGAACAAATGGAACTAAACTACGGCCAATCTCCAAGGGTACCGCATCTAATAGGCTGTAAGCGGACAACCTGCTGTACTCTGTAGGTGATTTCGACAATGTGGACTCAATGTCCTCGAGGAATGCTTGGTGATTGATTATCACTAGAGTAAACGTAAGTCACAAAGTCTTTACTCCCAAAACAAGCTTCAGAATTTAGTTCAACGTGCCCCGCAGTTGTGGGTCAATATTTTGTATTACGAGCGGATTTATTGGAAAGGGAACTTAACCGTAAAATAAAAGCCCACCACGAGTTTAATTATTATTAACTATTAATTGAGTATCTCTATGATCTGGTAATTTTGATAAATCGTTTGGTTAGCAAAATATAATTTTATAATCGGTAGAAAAATTTTCGAAATGCTTTCAAAAACTAATTTACTTCTATTTCATCTTCAGAACCCCAATAAGTTCATTATTTATAACCATATTGTCAAATATAAGCAATGAGCAACTTTAAGTGAAACTCTCGAGATAAAATGCTGTGTAAGTGACTGGTTTTGTACATTCCCAGATTCGCTTGTCCAAAATACAGAATTTATCTGAAATATGATCAGAACGACATTAAATAAGGATTGGAACTCGCAATAAAAGAAGCCCCCTCAACTAATAGTAGGATGTGTGTGTTGTAAACGTGACAGGTATTTCTACGGCCACTAATATCCACTTGCAGATTCTACTAACAAATAAACTGAAATGTATAATTACTCGCGTCTAATGTTTCGTGGATTCTATATGAATGATCCACTTTAGAGACGATTACAGACAGATGTATAGAATTTTATGTATATACTGTACAGTACATCTTTTAATACCAAAGACGGCAAAAGAACAAAGTCACATGGTTGCGCAGAACACGACACAAATTACACCACGCGATGGTCTATGAAAATTTGAAAATGCACGCGTTTGGTTTATGAAGATTATTAATTTCTATTGAAGTTCTTCTGCATAGGAATATTCGGATAACTGTATAAACTTTTATTAAAGTCATTAAATTAATTGCCATTAAGATTCATTTGATTTGTAATTAATTTCATTTAAAAATTTTTAAAATGAGCGCCATGCCAGTAATATTTAACACAAAAATAATTGTGCAAAATAAAGTAAATAACCCTTTTCAATTTTAAACATTAAGTAAATTCAAACTATACGTAATGTAGAGTTTAAATTACTTTTTTTTTTATCATCAGTACTACATTTTTAATACTTTAATCACAGATATTGCTCGTGATTCATTTACTGTCCTTGTCATATTAAACGCCGACAGGGTTAATGAGTCGAACGAAGGAGAATTATTAATGACACTTCAAAATACATGGATTAACGGAAGTAGCTACATGATAAGTCCATCTGAAAGATTAAATCATCAATATCATCTCTAAAGAAAATCATGACTGATTAAATACTTCCTTTCGCAAAGATATACCCAAGACTATCCGCCCAACTTATCTTTGCACTTTCTTCTTCGCTACTGTGACATTATCAACTCTTAAAATCTTTATACGAAGTGTAATGGAATCTAAAACATTTATTAATCCTCCTCCAAGAAAATGAGTTCCATTACAAGCCACCACATGGTGCTGTTATTCGAATATGGATCGATCGGTTGAGTACCAATATGAAAATATTGGTGATTAAACCGAAGTAATGTATAGTATGTACCAAAAGTAGACAGAACTTAAAAATGTAGTAAAACAATTTATTTTTAATTACACTTATGTGACGTCAAGACATATAAAGAACAAAAATCCAGAAGGCTGGCTTCTATGGTTTAAGATACAGGAGATTGTTGAAAATTCTGTTCAAACTGGCCAACTTTGCTTTTTCTGACTTATGATGCAAACTATATTTAGAGACAAATATTATAATAGCATGTGTTGTGTGGGTGAGGAGAGGGATTTACCCCACGAATGATGTAACAGTTTTTGTTTTGAAAAATTAAATAATGTGAATCGAATTAGAATAATTCTTTAAGCAACCCAAATAGTTAAAAGATATAATATTTCATTTTCATTTCAATCTCCCAAAACTTTAATATCATCAAATAATTCACATTGCTTTTATTCTTCATTCATGTGAAGTGGAACTTAGCCACAATTGAGGAGAGTAAGATTAGAGCTGATTCCATTGTCCGCTCTGATTCTCTTACTCAAATATGCTCCGAGGGGACGTGGCTTTCCGTCAGCCATAGACAGATCCTTTCGACTCGTCCCACAAGACTTCCCAGGTATGGCGCCTAATGACAAAGTCTCAGTGATTACTGGTAATTATAACCCCCTCCGCGACATGGAACGTTAGCTACAGCCGAGGCTTTAGAAAGAAAGTAATAATAACAACTAATGTTATTATAAACATATATACACACACAAGTGTTGATTCGACTGATATACGCTAAGGATTAATATTCCAGGCAGCAGTTTATCTTTCATAAGATAAACTTATGAAAACTTTCACTAGAAAGTTTACTTAGGATTGGCTGGCAACAAGCATAGCTACTGCTAACTGCCCCTTTAAAGAGGAGTGCCTTGGTATACTCAATTATATTCGGAGATGTGGCCAGATTTATTCACCAACTCATACTGAAAGGTTTAAAGTACTAGTGTGTTAACACTTCTGACCACGTTCTTCAGAAAAAAAATTCAGATTCTTTAAATCGAAAAATGAACTCTGATTTTTCAATATTTCTCTACTATCTTGGAACTACGATGGTGTATTTTACTGAGGTAGCACATTCGAGTGCTAAAATAAAACTGTAACAATTCCTATCATCTTATGACAGGAATTTGTTTCGCACGGCTCAGTTCTTCAATGCAAAATAACCGAAATTTGTCTAGGTTATCACAGTGGCCACAACCATTGGTCTTCTATTTGGAAAGAGTTCAAGTCTCTTTTACGCAAGCAACATGTTTGTTAGCTGGGTTTTATTTTTTTCCTAAACAAAAAAATGAATTTTTTTTGCCTTAGAATAAACATACATTGAAGTTCATTTTAAGCAAAACTTGAGGGCCCTTGTGAACGGGGCTCGTAATGATTATGTTTTTCGTACGGGTAATAGTGTTTCTTAATGGTTCTTCGCAATTTGTGCTTAGTTTAAGTAGTAAGCAGTTATCGGAAGATCAACAGGAGCTTCTTCTGTCTTTAGGTGTAGGTTTTGCTGTGTTACCAGGCAGCCCGCTGACTGCACTATTGGCCATGGGAGCGGAAACCTCGCTGTCTCGTCTTTGAAGTCGTTACAGATACGTTTTCAGATGACAACTATATTGAAACGTGTTCGTCCAGTGGCCCCACCTTGGACTATGTTCAACGAAAGGCCCTTACTTCTTTGGGTAGGAGCCAAGATATTGTTGCTTTACCGGCGGACAAAACTCTGTATACTATGGTGTTGCATTAGTTGGACTATGTTTAACCGGCGTTGTCTTTGTACGGGATGAGCAGTTTTATGAAAATATTGAAGAATTTCCCATTAAAATTCTTAAGAAATTAGAATCCCAAGGTAAATGAACTGGTTTATGCATTGTTTATTGTTAAGAAAATTAGTAAATCTATTCTCTGGAAGCTTCATTCAACAAGGGGTGCCAGCTTTCTCAGTTATATGGTTTGCCAAAAACGCACAAACTGGGAATTCCTTTTCATCCAATTGTTGCGTGTCGTGGCACCCCGACAACGGAGTTTTCCAAGCATATGCTGTGTTGTTCTCACCACTCATTGGTAAAAAGACCATGAATAGTAGTGTTAATTTCCTGCAGATTATTAAGGATTTTAACATCCTACAGGACGACGTCATTGTTTCCTTCTGCGTCTACCTGTTGACATCTATTCCAATACAGTCAGCGATTACATTCACTAGGCGAATATTGGACCGGGATTCCATGCTGAAAGACACTGTCTCTGTCTCTCTCTCTGTAAATGATATTTGTTTAAATGGATGCACGATCGGGTGATTCCTTATACCCGCAGATTCAGGGTACAGTTATTAAATGTTCCCATAGCTAAGATTCCATGGAGACCTTGGAGGAAGACAAATGTTCGCGATCATTTCCCACAGGTGACAAATGCTGCTCCTCTAATATGTCAATTCTTTGTCCTCTTGAATCTCTTTGCTTCTGGAGATAGCGGTGGATCATGCTCTCCCGTTTCTAGATGTTTTAGTTCGGCGTATGGCTTCCCGTTTGGTAACCTCAGCATACAGAAGGCCAATGTGCCAAGAACAGTTCACCAATTATAAGTTGGCACATGCCACAGGATATCTGCATAGCGCAGAACGAGCGTTGTTTAGTAGAGCGTGGTCCAACTATGATTCCTACCGACAGGAATGTCGAGACCGCTAGGATCAGGACTAATGTGTGTAGGTTAGGATATCTACCCCCGAGTTTTGGATAGATTTCAGTATGGGAATAATTCAATTTCCCATTTCGATCGCAAAGTGAGCAAATTGCTACTGCTTATATTCTCCGCTATCCGGGCGTTTCTGAACGTCGTGCGATACTACCATATCGGTTGTGTCATTCCCTCACTGCAATGTGCATATTCTGTATATTTTATCAAATGCCCGTATTGTAGTTGTTATAATGGCGAGTCAGAGATGCGATCGCATCTCAGAGCATGAAAGGACTATTCGTCAGGCCACGTTCGCCATCTCTGCTGTTACTGATCATTACTGGTGTGAGCAGCATGTTAATAGTAAGCCACGTTCCAATGTTGAAATTTTGGACCGCGCACGTGATCCTTGCAATCGCTCCTGGTTGGAAGCGCTCTATATGGCTGTGGCGGGTTTCAAAACTAATCGCAATTGTGGAACACGCAATTTTACAATGTAATAAGAGACGGCAAGCTTAAAACGTGGAAATTTACTACGTCGTACTTCAGCATCACTCCGAAGGCTGATGTTTTGTCCCCCCCCCCTCACTTTTCTTCCCTTTCTTTCTCCCCACCCTTCACGATTTGCAATGGTCTGTTGTAGCGCATGCGTATGTCATTCTGCAAAATATAATGATAATTCATACTAATCCTAAAAGTTGATAAAGGCGCAAAAACATAATGATGAAATCCTCGCTCAACTGACATCATGGAATCTCCATCCAGACCTGATGGTTTTTAGTGAGACCTGGTTCTCCCCTGAAGTTTCAGTCCGATTTCAAGACTATGCTCTCTTTCACAGTTGCAGATGTGATTCTAAAGGGGGTGGAGTTGCTATTTACGTTCACAATCATCTGCGATGCTCTGCCTTTCCCATCACAAATCTGCCTGATCAAGCTTGTGAAATCACTTTTATCCGCATTGCTTCTCTAGTGATTGAGTGTCGATACCGACCTCCCTCAGCTTCAGTCAACAGTTTCCTTGTAACTCTTGGCAATATTCTATCTCATTTCACAAGCAAATCCCATAGTCTTCTGCTGATGGGAGACTTTAATATTAACATACTTCAAAGCTCTTCCTCTCAAGTGCAAGACCTCCTAGATGTCATTTCTTCCAATGGTTTTTCTCTTCTGACTGACGGAATTATCCCGACTAGAATGGGAGAGCCCCACAATTCCCTCCTTGACTTCGCAATTGGGGAATGCTCACTAACCTATGCAGTACTGGATGCAACCATTTCTGATCATCATCCCATCTTAATGGTAATTGAAAATGAAGAAAAGGGACAAACTTGCAAGAATTGCTAGAGAAACAGGAAAGGAGAAGGATAAAAACAAATACACAACGTACAGAAACAGTCACCGACAGTATTAGGTCGGAGAAAAGGAAATATTATAGTTCCCAACTTAAAGGCGTCATTACAAGCAAGGAAAAGTGGAGACAGTCTTGGACAAGCTACTACCTGGAAGAAAAACGAAATCACAGAGCTACGTTGGAGATGTAGTTGAGAACGAGGTACTCATTTCGGATGACCAGGAAAAAGCCGCAGCATTCCGTAATCACTTTATCTCAAGAGTGAATAACCTTTTTAAAGACGAATTTGGCTCTAGAGATAATGCAACGAGAGAATCTCTCAAGCACTCAATGAGGAGCTCTTTTTTCCTCGCTCCGCTCTCAGATCAAGAGATTTTAGAAGCAGGACATCAATTAAAAGAAAAGAGAGCCCCTGGCTTTGATGAAATATCTCCTGCTCTGCTGAAAAAGGTCCTTATCTCAATTCTAACACCACTGAAGAATATTTACAATCTTTCCGTTCAATCTGGAAAATTCCCGTCTCAATTCAAAAAAGCAGTCATTGTTCCTGTTCCTAATGGGAAAAATTGTAACTACAGCAACAATTTTCGTCCAATAGCTCTATTCTCAGTTTTTGCAAAACTATTCGAAAAAATTCTTCACGGCAGACTCATGGGCTTCCTGGAAGTCAATCAGCTTATCCATCAACAACAGTACGCTTATCGTTCAAAAAGATCCACTGACCTGGCAATTGTTGACTTCTGCTCCAGGATCACGGACTGTCTTGAAAAGGGTCACTATGCAATAGCACTGTTTCTAGACTTATCAAAAGCTTTTGACTGCATAAATCATAATATCCTACTCAACAAGCTCAACAATCTTGGCTTGAGAGGAAAAATTAACCTTCTCCTTGAAGACTACCTTACTGATAGGCCATTTGTCGTTAAAACAAACAGTCTTTTTCAGATATTTCTTATTTCTCCAGGGGAGTACCTCAAGGCTCACTTCTCGGACCTATTCTACTTGTTCTTTACATTAATGAATTTCTCTCTCTTCTTCCATCTTCCCACCTAGTAGCGTATGCCGATGACATTTCCATTCTAATCACTGATAAAGATCCTAACCAGCTTCAATGCAAGATCTCTGCCCTGCTCTCTGAAATGCATAGTTGGCTACAAAAGAATCAGCTTCTACTAAACCCAGAAAAATCCAAATATATGGTGTTTAGGACGAAAAATAAACCACTGAATATTGATTTCGAAATAACATACAAAGGAAAACAACTCGAAAGGGTGAATGATACCAAGTTTATAGGAATCTGGCTAGATGACAAGCTGAGTTGGGATAAACAAATGATCACCTTACGAAAGAAAACTTCGTCACTAGCAGGAATACTCGCCCGAGCCTCTGCCTGGGTACCTCCTTCCCTTCTCAGACTAGTATTCCTTTCCTTAATACAGCCTCACTTCACATATGGAATCATCTCATGGGGTACGACCAGTCAATATAACCTTACGAGAATCAATTCAATTGTCAATCGATGTGTTCGTTCAATTTTGGGCCTTCCCTGGAATGCATCGGTGACTTCGAGATATAAGGAAGCGAGACTCTTAAGCATCTACCAACTGATACAAAAAGCTGAGGCGGTCTTTGTCTACAATGCTTTGAAAACACTGAAATTTCCTCCTCTCTGCAGATCCTTTTTTATAACAATAGAAGAAGAAGGAATAACATATAATTTAAGAAATGAAGCGAACCTGAAGGTTCCGCGTTTTAGAAAAGCCATAGGTCAGAAAAATATAAAATACAGAGGCGAAAAAACCTGGAATAATCTTCCTGAAAACATCAAAAATGCCATTTCACTAAACAAGTTCAAGAAGCTCCTGAATGAACACATCACCAGGGAGGTCTGATCTAAATCACCTTCCACTCAACTCATGAACTTTCCACAATGCATACCAGTTTGAAAATTGTGTAAAAAAGTTGAAGGAACAGCTGTCATAAATTGTAACACTCTACGCAATTATTTCATAATTTTTCTTTCATACTTCTTATTGTAAAAGTACTCACAATGTAATTATAAGTACTGTTGTTAACCACGCGACATGTGTGGTTTGTTTACGTAGTCTCGGTAATGGAATGTAGAAACATGTCCGATTCATGATGTATCTGTTTTTATTGTTATCTTTTTCAAAGGGAACACCCCCTAAAAAGCCTCTGGCGTATGTGTTCTCCCTCCCTTCTTGCTGTTATCTCCAAACAATTGTAACACGAAATAGGGATAAATAAATTATCAAAATTATCACTTCGAATGATGGGTGTATACTTCGTTTTTATCGCTTTTAGTATTTAGCTGTATATTTTTATTTCTATCTGTCATAGCTTCTCTTCTTTATAAAGTTTCCGTTATATTTTAATATAAAATTTTATTCTATATTTTTGTTTCGTCAATAGTTATCTGGGAGACAATTCTGATAATTGCACAAGGCACATAATAATGACTAAATAATTAAATCAAAAAGAATTCCGAATGCAGCATATCTAAGCAATTAGAGAAAAATGATAATCGGAATAAGCGAATTTCTTTCTTTTATTATATTTTATCTTTCATTTAAAGCTACTCAAAGGATATACTCGTAAATGTCCAAATTACTACAAAATAACGCTGAACACGAATGCCATTCTTGTGTTCAGAGGCGAAAGTAGCAGTTACTTGGAGTGTGTCACCCTAGCGAACCGCACGCAATTTGTATGGAACGAAGGACATTTAAGCTGATATCAGACTGAGTGAAAACTACTTAGGTTTAATTTCCTAAACTTTTGTTGCTTCGAAACTCTTAAACGCTGTCATTGTAACGAGGCAGAATAACAGCGTCCCACAATCCTAAGAATCCTTTTAAACGATAAAGGATCCTTAGATGCATGGCGTTGTAATGCTTTAAAGAACTTGCCCGTTAATCTTCCATTAGAACAAGTTCATTACTCTTCTTCATGTCGGTGCGTCATCGGATGTGAAAGACCATTTATCATTAGTTACTTTGTTTCCTGGGCCCAGTTTCCGATATGAGTAAAGGCAGAAAAATCTTCCAAAGACGTCAGATATCCATGTCATCCTTTTGTTCAGAAAACTTCGTATGATAGGTGAGAAGAGCGGACAGTGTAATTAACCACCGTGGTTCGGCTGTCACCTACCAGAAAATTACTGAGCGTCTCTACAAAGTGGGAGTGTTTTGTGTCTTGTATCTAGATTCGCACTGTAATAACTTTGAGGCAATTGCCAACACACGTATTCGACCGGAGGAAAAAAAACAGACAGAAAAGGCAAGCGCTCATTTGAAAATGGTAAAAATTTGTCATGCTATTCACGTGATTCAGATCTTTTGCAAGAGATCACTGGGATCCGCGCTAGACTTTGATGCTATTTTTGACGTACGTTTTTACTGGCGTTATTCCAAAAAATTTGTAACGAAAAACCGTCATGCGAAAAGCGTTACGGAAGTGACGTCATCTTCAGCTTTCGCCAGAAGCGAATTATTGTAACTTGTATTGTTGGAATCATACTTGTATGATGGTCACAATAATTTATCTTCTACTGGACCAAATTTAATGAAATATTGCACGGAGTTTCATCTTAGCTCTGCACTAGAGGAAAAAAATTCAAACCTTTAAAAATTGCAGTCATTTTTCCAGGATAGTTGAAAACATGAAAACATTTTTATGAAAACATTCTGCAACTTGGATGTGTCATCAGATCCTTCGATAAATTACACGTAATGGAACAACTACAGATGGCGCATTTAGTTGTAAACGCTTCAATGTAAAAATTATATATCCTACTTTAGTTATCACAGACCAACACTTTCAGTAACCGATATGTAATTATTATTAATAACATAAAAGCATTGTTTTATCATTATTCATGAATTTTATTAATATCTGAAAAATAAATTGTTTTTAACGCCTGCCGATGACTCTTAAATGTAAAACACGTTAAATATGCTAACAGCAGGACATTATCTACCTGCTACAGAATTTCGGTTTTTTTTTTTTTACAAAACAGTGTCCGGTTTTGTTCATAATGTATAAAATATAATATACCCACCTAAACTCGTTCATTTTCATAAATATATAAATTTATAGCTATATCACAACGCAGGCCATTCTGTACCAGCGTATATTCTTGCGATGCGCAAGCCAGCAATTTAGTGTTTACTAGATTGATGATATTAGATACAAGGCAACTGTTTAATCTAAACCAGACAATGACCAGTAGCCAACAGTGCGCGTGGGAACACACCAGTTAACGCGAGTCTAATATTTGTACATATTAATTTTCCATTTACAGAGCACGGACTTTCAGTTATTGTGAAATCTATTACCTCCACGTTAACTCTGTTCAACCCGACTTCATCGTCCATCACACTTATCCAGTTCTAAATGCTATCAACATTACGCAGTTCTTGATAGCCCTTTGGAAACGAAACAACCAAAGATGTTAAATGTTTGCTTTATTTCCAATTGAGAAAATTTATTTGAGGATGAAGCGAAATCTGCTAACACAAATATCACCCATGAAAGAACACCAGTGAAGCTGAATATCCGCGGTATAACAGGGAGTTCTCAATGAAGTCTAAATAAGACTTCGGCTTTGCGGGGACTCCTTCGATCTTGTTTCATATCAGTTCTAATACTTTCGTACATTTGGGAATGTGGGCATACAGAAGGCTCGGTGCACATCATTCAGTACCGAATGGGCAGTGCCTGATGAAGAAAACTGGCCAGTCCACGCAGCACATATTCTCCTGAGTGTATTTCTATCTCATCATTCATTAGTGGCAAAAACAGAGCAGTAGGAACTGCAGGCCTCTTCGACCCCAGCCAACAAGTGAGGCGTGGTAACTGCCTGCTACTGTGAGAATTTTTCCCACTCATTGGGAAAATTAATCTTTAGAAGGATGCCAGTGATTAGACAACAATAGGAAAAAAAGTAAATGGAATACAATGAAAAGTTGACCGTTTAGAAGTCGAATCGAAAGTTCTATATTAATTTCCGAACAGAATTTATAAAAGTTATGGCTATTTAAATTATCTTCACAGCAAGAGCATGCAATGCAGTTTTCGATATGACATTCAAAGTTCTCAATCATTTATATTGTTCCAGTATAAATGAGTGAGAATTATATTATTTTAATTATTATATAATTGTTTTATTATTTAGTTATTATATTATTAATTTTATTATCCCAAACTCCAAACCAGCTTCTCATACTTTATGTTTTTGTTCACTATGTATATTAATATTCGTTTTCAAATATGTCGCTTGTTTTACACTTTCACGCCCCTTACCTTTCTTATACCGATCTTAAATTTTACAGCTCGCTTGTAGATATGAACAGGTGACATATATAATTAAATCAACTCGATGGAAAACCCTTAGCCAAAGGCTGTGATTCATTTAATATACTTCTTTGTATTTTAAGAAGCCATCAAATAAAGATTTCTTAATTTTGTCGATGTACTACAAGTCGATATATTGAAAAAGATCGAAGGTGATAACAGTTCTACCATGATCTGATAAGTAAAGAAATCAGAAAGACATTTTTATTTAACCGTGAATGGATGGTTAAATAAAACCAAAACGCATCCCTAAAAAATCTGGCATTGAAAATCAGGCTTGTACTTCATGAAAGAATAGCTTTCATGTTCGTGGACTTTGGGTAGAGTTACTAGTAGAGTCATGTGTTCAGGTCTGAACTCTTTGCCATTAAATGGTAAATTATTCCCATATGTATGCAATACTAGTCCTTATAATACCACAAAGTGGTATTATAATACCACACAACAGAACCGCAACCTAATATCATAGTTTCTCCAGTTCATAACTTCCTATTAACTGAAGGATCCAGAGAATTGCTTAAATTAGTCCCTCTTTCTAAAAGCCCAACGATGCAGTTTGCATCTGTGGCGTGAAATGAGAAAGGGATGCAGAATTGCTTGTAGATTCTTTATCTGTTCAAGGATCAAGACAGCAAAGTGCGAACAAAATAGAACTTTGTTTGGATAAGAATTACTTAAGTGAGCAGAGCATTCAATACCGAATAAAAAGTAATAGCACCCTGCACAATCCCTGGTGCTATCTTATTAAATAAATTGGAAAGCCAAAAGAAAGTTGAATGCCTTAATCTTGTAGTTTTCTGATTAAAAAGTTCTACCTCGAGGTTATCAAAAGCTTCAGCTAAATGTAAAAATAATCTGCAATTTCTAATCCACAATAAGATTGGATCATATTAAATGCAAAAAGCGAACCGAGATAGCTAAGGTTGATGTAAAAGAAAGAGTCAACCGAGTATATAACCGCCCCTGCTACTTCTACTAGAAAATTAATTTGCATAATAAAAATGCTATTTTTCAAAGAAAACAAGATTCCCTCCATAAGAAACAACTATAACGCCGAATTTAATAAAATCTATCATTGCATACTATTATATTAAGAGTGATATTTCATTTACAACCAGATCTGAAAAACAACAAACGCTACAGTATTATCAAAACGCAAACTACTACTTCAGAAGCAATTCATACGATGCTTTAAAAACAAACTCAGTGGCTTAGAAAGAGATTAAAATATTCTGTATAAAAACAGTATTCATGCTAAATTATTTTAAGATATATACAGTGTAGAGGATTTTATTAATACACTCATGAACCAAAACATTATGACCATCCCTACCTCCACGAGCGGACGCATCCCACAATACCTATAAGTGGAACCACCGACCGGCACAGCACATATAGTGACGGCACGATTAGTGCCTGCCAGCTCGTTAGTATGAAGGCCGTGTAATGGAGAAAGGGCAGTACCTGACGGACTGTGAACAACGAATAATTTGTGGTGCTAAGAAGGCTTTTTCGGCTGTTCAAAGACCGCATTGAACAGTAAAGATGTGGCAGGAATGGTCCGAAGAGGGACTCACAACCACCCAACCTGCCGGGACAGGTTGACACATGCTGTTGGGGACAACTGACAGCTCACGATCCCTCCATTAACGATCTCTCAATTAATTTAGAAGTAATTAATACTTTTAAAACGCCATCTATAATTAGTACCGGAGATGGGCATAATCGGATGATTTTCATAACGGACGATGAATAATCGATATGAAAATTAATCAATTATGAAATGTACAATAATCGAAGTAATCTATTATAGCATTTTATAATCGATTTATATGCAAATTAGTCGATTAAGAAGAAAACCGAAGAAGCAATAGTGGAGGAATTCGACCTGTCCCCCCCCCCCCGAGCAATAGTTTCAGTCTGTCACTGTCTTTCCACCTACAACATCTTGAAAATAATCGATTGTTTCGATTGCGATTCTCGATTATACTCCTCATTAATTAACTACAAGTTACAAAAGCCTCGAAACTTTTCATAAGTGAAGTAGGATAAAATTACAAAGAGTTAGCTAGTCGCATAAATACAGGATAATACTTTAATATTGAACTAAAATTATGTAGAAGGGTAGGATTTCGATTCTACCCTCCTCAGACTTAGTTTTGTGTGTGTAATTCGCACTACATCACATGACAAATGCGATGTAGTGAGAATTACATAGATAAACGCTGAAAAATGTATTCATATGAAAGCGTATCATATTGATTACTGCGTTTTCTTTATTAATTAGGAAATGCCACCCAAAAAAATTAATTACATTAACTTACGTTGTCGTACTAAAAAAAAAGTCTGATCTTCATCAAATTAAAATAATGCATTTCGCTGTTTTAGCCAACAATTTTCACAATTCTAATTTATACTCTCCTTCAGCAGGGCTAATAACCTAATTGATATTTATATTTCGCTGTCTTCCTGCAGACAGAATGTAGCATAACCCGCTACCAACACATCGATGCATTTGTCACGTGATATGCACTACATTAGCGTGTCGCCAAAAGCAGAAAGAAGGCAGATTGTGATTTTATACTTCTAACCATAAATATTAACGCGCATTGTAAAATAAATTAAAAATCAAAAAATAAATTACAGATTAATCTATAGCGGGACGTGTTTTTCGAAGACTTACCTGAATTCACGCAGCGATGCCATCCATGAAAAATAACCAGTCTATTGATAAAAACTCGAGCTCTCAACTTTAGCCAGTATAGAAGAGTTTCAACACAGTTAGTAACAAAATCTTTAATCCCAATTTTCAGCTAAAGAAAAACAAAAACTATGGAATAAAAGAAACTTTTAAAACTTCGATTCTGTCTCAACGGTATGTAACCTGAACATCGACAGAAGAAACACTAAATGAAAAACAACGTGAGCCATTTTGTATGCTATAACTGTATTATTCCCATCCAACCTTACTGCTCTCCCTTCACAACGTACAGTTTTGTGTAGAGCATTTTATACGTGCAAACCAGTGAGCGCATGGGCTACGTGAGACTGTATTCTACAGCATATTGCAAATGCGATATAAATCATCACTATTTACAGCAACAACGCCTCTTGTGATCAACTGAGACTCAAATATAACAGGTTTCGTGTTACTCTTGATGTGATCGAATATCGGGAAACAAAATTGAAAAATTCTTCTGGTCGGAGTAAATCTTTTAAATAGCGGATGAGGTTTAATAAAACGCGAGTGGACTTCAATAATTAATCCAAAAAGAAAGAAAGAAATAAGCTTTTTATTTCTACATTCTCTTGCATCGGTGCCCTCTTGGATGGCATAGTTGGTGGAATCGCCATCCTCCCCACAGGGGGTGGAAAATTTAAAAAAGTGTTGTTTTTCAATGCAGTTCCAATCCATTTCGAGTCCAATTCTGAGTTCGAGTCCCGTCGATGATGAGTGGAATTTTTATGGGCCTTTTTCACAACATGACTGAGTTAGTTGGTCTCAGACGAGAGTAGCATGGCTTTTTCTCCCGGAAACTCTGGTTTTTCATCCAACAAACAGAAAATCGACCACAGAACACGCAATTTAGAGACAATATACACGGAACAATATGGCCTTAGTCGCTGATGCTCCTGAAACCCTACTACATCAAACTTGCATCGGTTTCATTATGATTAATACCTTGAGACTAATACAGCAATCGATAATGGTATTCTTTAAAACAACGAACATAATGAGGTCTTTCAAGAAAATACCAGAGCCCACCTTGACTTCTTATGAGATCGGTAATTATTTAGAACAGTAATACAGGAAATGGAAAATTTAAGCTTTAAAATTGAACGCAATACACATCAGATCTTTTATTCAACTGGATAAGTTGCGCTATTGATCAAGCCGTCTCAATTGTTCTGTGGTACTCGTACGAAAATAAAAACGAATAAAAAATTATAAAAAAAGACTCTCCTACTCCTTAATATCATCTCGCGATGTTGATAGCAAACGTTTCACAATTTTTACTGCTCATCACCAAAGTTTGTCACCATCTCCCACTGAAAAAATATAAGAAGAAAATTCCAAAGCTGAATTAAATATATTCGACTTTGAATACATCGATTTCTTATTAGCATTTTATTGCAATTGTCTTATTTGTTTTACCCAAAATGAGCGAGGAAAGTTATTTCAATAAGTCTCCTTAAATAATTCTTACTGGCCTCCTTGGAATGCTAAAATCAGTACCTATGGGAAGAAGTAGGTTAACGCGTTTCAGAAGAGAACTTATCCGCAACGTTATCTTGGCAACAGCTGGTGTTTTGAAGATAGCAAATGCCCAAAGGGCGCTTACGCTGCTGGTCATCAGTAACCCCATAACATGTCTCACAACACCAGTCGGTTCCTGTTGTCTTCAGACCACTGTATTTTCCAGAAAAAAAAAAGGACTCCATATATAGAATGTTTATATATTACATTAAATAAAAGATAAACATCTGAACATAGTTACTAATATGTCGCGCTAAGAGTAATTCAATTTCGAAAGAATTTAACCAAATATTAATAATGCAGAAATAAAGCAAATTCGGTTGATATTCAGCATCGGTATAACATTCCCAGAAATGCGTATTTCTCTTTGTGTACCGCATAATTTCCCCCATGGTTAGTACGATTTTCAACCTTTGTTGGAAACCCGTCTTGATAAATGGTGAGGAGGATCATTTGTTGTCTTTCCTCCTGAGTTCATTTTATTTTTTTTTCACAGCAGTCAGTAGAGAAACGAATCTCTCCAAATTCCGGTTTTCCATCCCGAAAAACAAATGAACCGACCTAGAATACAAGTAAATTTACAAACAACATTTTGATTCCACAAGGTCTTAGGCACTCCTTTATTTCCTTCACACAAATCCCTAAACAACTGAACTTGGTGACAGACTTTTTTGTTTTTTTTTAGGTGAGTTCTGTGATAATGGTTATGCGTTAATTATTCGTATTTATATATCTATTGGTCTGACTCTACACTCATTTAACAACGCAATCATACTTTAAACATGTCGGATATATATTTTGTTTCTTCTAGCTTCATTTTTATTCAGCACTTCTCTTTACTACAAAGCCCATTCAACATATAAGAATATTACAGCAACGTACAGACGCTATGCTCGCAACCGGAAAATTCAATTTCTTATCTCTTTCGCAACAGAAAAAGCCACAGAAATAAGAACATTAACATATTTCCAATTTACTCTCCTAAAATAAAAGATACCCAGCCTTAAAAGGCATCTATCAAAGAGAGAAAGAGAATAATACATTTTCAGCGAATATCTTTCTCTTTCCTTTAATTTAAGTTACCTGCTCTATAGAAAGGAAATACCCGGCCAATATAAAGCTTAAGTAAGTTCTCCTTATAATCTTAGGATCTCGCTCGGCTTCCTTCGGAAGCATTAAGACAAAAGACAGACATCACACCTCATCTTGACCAGGAGAGTTCAAGAAACATCGATAACCTTAAATCCATAAAACCGCCTTGAAACTTGTCAGTTTGTAATCCCCGGAACGTTACTGGAAGTTGAATGAACGATCTCTTCCAGATGTTGCTCAGATGATATGACAGTGCAGTTAACTTGACACAACGCAATGTCCCGACTTAAAGTTCGTTCAACTTTATACAGTCAGAGTCTCCTTACAGTTTTCTCCTTTTTCTTTCCATTCGAAAACTCCTCGTTAACAATATTGTCTTGGTATCCTATTACATTAAAGTCCCTTTACACAGCAACAAAATTACTTTTATTTCTAGAACTGCTCATATTTAACAAACTACAAAGCCGTACACGGAAAAACTTCTCCTCTTACATGATGGGGTGGGGGTTTAACGTGAACGCAACTCCCATATCAACTGAAAACAGGCAAACTGCACTCCACAGCAGCAGCTCTCTCTCTTTTGTGCGTATTTCGTTATAGCTTACAAGAGGGATATTGGTTAAGTAGCTCCTGCCTCGATGTAATAAGAAAAAAAGAAGGAAGAACTGTTTATTAAATTATCCTCAGGTATACAGCAATGGGCAAATTACTGGAATGAAATTGTTGTTATATTTATTTATACTATGAAAGAAAATTTTCTTTGTTAAGCCTGGATCCGTCTCTACCTCATTAAGCTCTCTCTCAATATTTTTCAATATTTTCTTTTTAGTTAGAAAAGGAACTACAGAACTACAGACCGACATATCCACTAAATCTCACTTTCTTATTATATCTCACAGAAGATTCTTCTTAGGTGCCCTCACACCTACCAAGGCCCCGCATTTTTGCCACCTGACTGCTACACGCTGTATATATCACAGAAGATTCTCAAGATCTTGAGGGTAATTTCTTTTGATTCCCTTAATCAGAGACCAGGATTCTCGCGCTAAATTGTGTGAGAGCAAACTCTTAACTAGGCAAGCAAGGCGTGTGTTATTTAGAATAACAGGACTCAAAGTGAAAACGAAACATGAAATTTATTACATATACATACAACATAATATACAATTGAATTAGAAAGCATACAGTCCTAATATGCAGAGTCGACTCAGAGATACCTTGCATATATTATTCTTATTCCTGTTTCCCTTCACTAGCTAATCTGAGTTGACCATTATATGAAAACACCTGATTCATTCTTCTTGCCCTAACTAACTCCTGGATACAATTCTGTTTCATATATTAACAATCAAATATGCTACATTCATCATTCAGCTCTATGTTTTCACCACACTGTTACAATATACTTGTTAACCAATCTTCAGTATCCTAAAGTCCCTACTTGTTATTAGTCATTCAGATAAACCAACAAATCTTCATCGATTAAAACACTATATTCAGAGTTGCTCATATAACTCAATTATATATCATTAAAACATATTTAGAATCCCTCTTTATAAACTTTACTACCCTTCTAACACATTATAGATATTTGTACATCAATTTCATCTATTACTCATTCCTTCGTTTCCCTTGCATTATACATTGATGCCCAAATTATTCGCTGTATGATTCCTTTCGCCTCAAAGGTGGTACTTGTGCATATGTCCGTTTTGATATTCCCTGTCAGAGACTTGGCAATTTGGAATCTCCTCTCTTTGATCTTCTCTGGCTTAAAATCTCTCTACCTCATTGTGTCAAATTCATCTGTTGTCTCTGCCGTTCTCCCAATTCCACTAACCACTTGGAGCTCTTTGACTTCCTCTCTTTGCAACTTGACTTTCTCCAGTCCAACTTTCCTAACAGTGAGGTAATTTTCCTTGGTGATTTTAATGTTCACAACTCCAGCTTGCTTCCGTTTTCTAGTCACACCGACCCAGCAGGTCGAGATGGTGAGGCTTTTGCAATTACTAATGACCTTGCACAGATTGTTCATTTACCTACAAGAATACCGGACAATCCTAATCATACAGCCAATACGCTTGATCTTTTTCTCACAAACAACCCTTCTAAGTACACGGTCGAAGTGAGAGGTCCTTTAGGCACTTCAGATCACAACTTGGTGATTGTCTCTTCTCCAATGGAACTTTTATCTCATGGTTATTCCCAACCTCGTGTTGTTTGGCATTACAAGGATGCAAAATCGGATGACCTGAGAGACTTCTTTTCTTCATTTCCTTGGTCGGATTACTGTTTCAAAACTTCTGATGTCAACGTTTGCTCAGATCGTGTCAGTGAAATTATTCTAGCAGGAATGGAATCCTTTATCCCACACTCCACTTTAAAATCTCGTCCTTTATCTAAACCTTGGTTTTCCAATAAATGTGCTAAGGCTGTTCAAGAGACGAATGTTGCATATCGTAATTGGCTTGTTTCTAATTCTCCAGTTTCATTTTCTGCCTACACCAAAGCTCGCAACAATTGTGAAACAGTTATTAATCAGTCCAAACTAGAGTTTGAACAGGCTAAGAGTAGAAAACTTGCTTCTTGCCCTAATGGTAGCCGAGCATTCTGGTCTCTTGCCAAAGTTATTGGTCGCAACTTTTGCCCATCTCTGCTACCACCTCTGTCCAAACGAGAGGGTTCTGTTGTCACTTCAGCCAAGGATAAACCTGACCTGCTAGCATCCCATTTTTCTTCCAGCTCATGTATTAATGATCTTGGTAAAACACCTCCCACCATTCCCAACACGCTCCATTCAATGCCTCCTGTGGTCTTCCGTCAAAAGGATGTCAGAAGGATTTTGACGAATCTTGATGCTAAGAAAGCTCCAGGTCCCGATGGTATTTCTCCACTTGTTCTCAAAACCTGTGCTCCTGAACTTACTCCTATTCTTTGCCGCCTTTTTTCACTTTCTTATTCCAAAGGTGTTTTTCATTCTGCTTGGAAATTTGCCCATATCCAGCCAGTTCCTAAAAAGGATGACAAATCCCTCCCATCCAATTATCGTCCCATTGCAATTACTTCTACTCTTTCTAAAGTAATGGAGAAATCGATTAATCGCCAACTCTTGAATCACCTAGAAACCTTCCATCTGATCAATGATCGCCAGTATGGATTCCATCAGTGTCGATCCACTGGTGATATTCTGGCTTATGTTACCCATTTATGGACTAATTCAATGGAAAGGTTCGGTGAAACACAAGCAGTTGCTCTTGACATCTCAAAGGCTTTCGATCGTGTTTGGCATAAAGGTCTTCTAAACAAGCTTCCATCTTATGGTTTGCCAACTGTTTTTAGTAATTGGTTATCCAGTTTTCTCTCTGATCGCTCACTGAGGGTGATGGTAGATGGCTGTCTGTCTTCTAACTTCTCCACTAATGCCGGTGTCCCCCAAGGTCCAGTTCTTTCCCCCACTCTTTTCCTCTTGTATATCAATGACCTTCTTCCATTGACTGGAAATCCTATCCATAGTTTTGCCGATGATAGCACATTGCATTCAACTTTCCATTTTGAGAAACCTTGTCCAGCTCAATCAGCTTCAAGTTCTCGAAAATCTGCTGCCAATTCCTTAAATGCCGATCTTCAGGTAATTCTCCAGTGGGGCAAAGACAACTTAGTTGATTTCAACCCTTCTAAAACTCAGTCTTGTCTTATATCTCGCAAAAAGGATTCTTCTGCTCCTATGCTTATGTTTAGTGACACTTCGATTTCTAGGCAAATGATATATCTCTTTTGGGGATTACCCTGACTTCTAATCTCTCTTGGCACAAGCACATTACAAATATTGCTTCCTCTGCATCTAAAAAACTTGGTTTTCTCTTTCGCTTTCGGCGTTACTTTTCTTCCAAACAGCTGCTCACTCTGTATAAATCGCAAATCCGCCCTGCCATGGAATATTGTTCCCACATCTGGGGTGGTGCCCCCAAATACTCTCTCAGGCTTCTTGATTCCATTCAGAAGAGGGCAGTTAGGTTAATTGATGATTCATCTCTAACAGAGTCTCTCCACTCGCTTTCTCATAGACGTACTGTTTCTGCTGCATGCCTCTTCTACAGATACTTTCCGTGGGCACTGTTCTTCTGAATTGGCTTCTATAATTCCCGCTCTCTCTTTCAAAACAGTCCGAACACGTGCCGCCACCAGCCAACATCCATTTACTGTCCAACTTCAAACCCACAGAACCAACTTTTCATCTTCCTCATTTATTCATTCAACTGCCGTTTTCTGGAACAACCTTCCTTCATACGTATTTCCTGAAAATTACAATCTACAGAAGTTCAAGTCCAATGTCAACAAATATCTTCTTTCGTCTTCTCAACCTCCAACCCAAGCACGGTACTAAGTACTATAGGTTCTAATACCTCTCGTGTTTGGGGTTTACATATAAAAAAAAAAAAAAAAAAAAAAAACATTAATAACCCTTTTTAACATAATAAACTCTGTTAGTATATCTACCTCAGAGATAATTTATCTTTCACTTTACTTTCTATGGCTACCCCCTTTCATTAATTACCTTACTATATTACTAACAGTCCTTGTTAACTTAGTGGGAATTAATATATCGCTCAACTACTTCTATCTTTTTCTCTTCTTCTCCAGGGAGGTTTCAGACTTCCAGCTTAGGCTATCGTCTAAGGCTTTCCTTCATCTGCTTTCTCCTGAATCTGTTTCAGATAATTTTCCGGAACTCTTGGCTGCTTGGGTCTGGCATCCTTGCTCCTGCTTTGAATACACAACTCCTCCTTTACTACGGATCATTCAGATGTATCTTTCTCCAAGAGGTACCTTTCCTTGTTCACTTAACCGGCTTTCATAACTGTTTTGCTTATCTTCCTTAACCATCCCGTTACTTTTCTACTCTTAACTTCTTTTCCCCTTACTGTCTAGGGCCCTTTTTGCACTGCCCGACTTACTTTTTTCTCCATCTCCACGGTCACTCTTACAGCTCCTTCTCCTTTCTTGCCACTTCTGTCTCCCCTCACCCTGACGACCCCAACTCTTTCTCCGTCGTTTGAACCTCCTTCCCCAGGACTCTCTACCAATCCCAAGAATTTACCTAATCGTCCCCTCTTTTCTATTCGCTAAATATTTTACCATAACTATTTTGCCCAGTGTGCAAACCAAGCCTTGTTCCGTAATTTCCTTGTTTAGTTCTCAGGGTTTAACACAATCCTTTCATGTCTGCCGTCTGTCATCTCCCAGGACAGCTATTTTCGTCTTTTCCCATTTGCGAAAATGTTGACAACTTACCAAAAAGCCGCCACACTGACCTGGTCTTTTCCGACCCAAACACTAGCCCATCGGGACTTGTGTCCAACTGCCGCATAGATCAGACGCGTCTTAATCACCTGCATTTCATCGACCCATTTTTCTCTTTCCTTTAATGATTTCCTTTAATGACCACTCCTTCCCTAGTATGGGGCGGCTGTTTTTATTTACTCACCGTTCACCCCTCTTTCCCATGGATCTACATTATATGTTACTTTCTCTTCCATTTGACTACTATTTAGTTTGCACATCTGTAATCGCTTATTTTCTAAATCTAGTGTTCTTCCCATATATGCTTCTCTTAAATGTCAAATTTTCCTTTCCATATCAAAGATTAAATTATTCCCAAATTACAAATTTTCCCATAACCTCTAAATCTCCATATCTGTAAGACTAACATCTTACACCTCTTTAGCAACAATTATTAACTAATATGGACTAATTGATTCTTCTTTCTGCGAAAATATTCAGGACTCGCACGTACGCATAATAATGAATTTCAAAAAATGTGATTGAAAGTGAGAACCAAGCTGTCATTTCTATGTTTTTTATATATATAAACTTGCCTGTAGAATACAAAACTATTTTCAAACATTGTCTTATTATTTCTACGCGTCTTACAGTTGCTAACTTCTACACCAACCACATTTGGTAAGAAAAAACAGGGTAATGAAAACCTCAAGCTCACAATAATTTGGTTAAGAAATCTTTTCTTTGCTGCTGCGTTCTCGTTATGAATTTCCTTTATCGGTGATGCACTGAGTTGTGTTATGTAATATTCACAAGCAGTTTCGAGCGATGAAAGCGAATTATTATCTTACCATGAAGCGAACGAAATAAGCGTATTCATAGAATGTTCTTTTCCAACGGAAGAGAAGCCATCCTCGTTCCAAACAAAGTTTCAGTACTGAATTCTTGAGTAGTCCAAGAAAATTTCCAAGTATCTTAGGAGAGTTCTTCACTTGTCACTGTACTTTAGTTAGGTTTTCATAAATATTAAAGATTTCCTAGGAAAACCTGTAGTTAGCAACAGGCCTCTATATTGCCCGAAGAAATCTGTTGCCTTGTTCCATGCGTGTGAGAGCGGAGAGGGTGCCCTTAAATTGGTTGTTGTGACATCTGAAGCCTCATGAAAGTGAATGACCTGACCATGTCAGTTTCAGCGTGGGTAAATTTCGCGCGCTGACAGCACAACGCGGAAAGGTCAGCAACCGTCACGAGACATTCCATTTTCGTTTCATCAATCGGTCAATAGGAGAACGGAAGGTACACGGTTGCTGTATGTCTGGATCTTGCGGTGATGAATTGCATCTGCCCGGTTATGTGAAGTAAAACTTACAGCGAAACCTTTCAAGAAACAAAAATAAAAAGGATTTTGATAGGATTTATTTACGTGATTTCGCCAAATAACTTCACGAGTAAAGTATAAAATCGAACAAAGAAATAGAGACCGAAAATAGATCTTTAAAAAACAGACCAGAATCTCCATTCTTCCAGGATCTAATCTGCCAGAATAGGGCTTGAACTCTAATTGCAGCTCTCTGTGTTGTTATGTTGAGCTTGTCAATTTGTAGTGAATTTGGAAATCAGTAGAAAGCAGTCACTTAGAGTAAGGCATGCGCATCCACACTCATTTTTTAACGCATTCCAAATTATTGAGTACATTTGGTTATCCATCATGTGACTATTCGAGACCAAAAGGGCTCAAATGTTCATTATTTATTGTGACTACAGTTAAATTAAGGGCAGCCAGAATTTTCGGTGCCACAGTCCACAATGGGCTACGCCATTTTAGTGGCAGCGACGGGATCTAACCCGCATCGGCCTTATTTGTGGATGTGCACACTAGCATTAGCGTTAGTAGAGGTGTATGATGTTAAAAGCAAGCTTATGCAGCAACAGCCAAAAAAAAACCCTCCCATTTCACCTCTCCATTCTTCCAAATACCTGTCCAACTCAGCCTTAAATTTATTTAGGCTATCAACTTCCACGACAAGGGATGGAAGTCTGTTCCACCAACCAACTACCCCTTGGCTAAAGGCAAATATCCGCACATCCATTCTAAAACTGTCTTTCCTCAATTTGAATCTGTGCCCCCTCAGGTTCTTAATCTGAGCAAGAGAAAGAATCCCATCAGCAGTCAGCTTGCTCAACCCATTCAAGGCCTTATACACCTCAATCAGATCACCTGGCAGGTGCCTACTTTCCAGGCGCTGCAATTTGCAGAACTTAAGCCTTTCTTGGTAAGAGCACCCCTTTGTTCCCCTCACCAATCTTGTTGCCCTTCTTTGTACTCGTTCCAGCAACTCTACATCCTTCCTAAAATGAGTCCTCCAGACCTGTACACAGTACTCTATGTGTGCCCTGTACTCATTGCCTTGTATAACGGGATAATCACCCTGTCCCTGCTAGCAAAATTCCTATATATCATTGACCTGCCCTCTTGTCACTTTAAGCTGTTCCAAAGTGACATCAAACTAGTCAGATCGCACAGGCGCTGTAAGACCAGAAACACAATATAAATTTACCCGCAGTTCTTAGTGCGAACTGCTTTAGTTCTCTAAAGCAGTTCGCACTAAGTTACGAATTTTACTGAATAAGCAATAGCACTAAAAGAGAAAAGTGCCACCCATTTTTCTAAGGATTCTTAAAGACAAATGCGATCGTTGATAAGAGTGATGTATTACTTTAGAAACTTAAATTAGATTTTTATTAACTACTATGTAAATTGCTGAAATAAATTTCCTCAAATGACTGAGAAAGAGAGCCTTAATTTTTCTGAATCATACAATTAACAAATTGCACCAACTTATCGTGGTATCAGTAGTTTAAACTTCATTAGGAATGACTTCACAATATCTGAGGCCTACAGTACCTTGTAAAAAGGCTATCGATATACCAAAACATGTTTAAGAATTTATTTTTTGTCAACAACACACCGAGTTAATAATAAAACTTCTTATGACAAACTCAGTGTAAAATATCAGGTCACATGTTCGAAATCGCAACAGTAATGTAAGGAAAGGTGCCAGGGCGTAATGCGTGCTTTTCTATTTCTTTTTATAAAAAGACTAAGATGAATCTGTTCCTGTGACTGCAGACAACCAATATCAGGAATGAGATAAAGTTTATTTTTCTGTGAGATTTTCTTTTTTCCAGGAAGAAATACAAATAGCCGTCAACAGCGTTTTTTTTTTAACATACGCAGCAAAGCCTTGATCACGAAATAGTTTAATTGCTTTCTGACGGATAAAAACAGCCTTCTGATAATTAGCAGTGCGTTTTGTCACAGCCGTTTATCGGAAGTCGCTTGTTGAGAGATACCTGCGAAAAGAAGTCAATAAGTTAAAAGAAAAAGAGTAAATGTCGCAGGTACAGAAGAAATTTTTTATATTAACGAGACTCGATGGCTTTGTTTGTTTGTTTTAGATTTTTATGGCGCATTAGCATCTAAGGCTAGGGCTCGATGACAGACACTGGTACCATCGTATCTGAAGAGTGGTGGTATGCGATTGCATACTGAGTAATTTAATCACTACCAACTCCTATATAGAAAATCCACCATTTTTGTTTCTTTTTCTTTTTTCTGGGCTCCTGTTCAGTTGCTTAGAATAAACACAGAAGAAAAGATAAAAGTACGAGGCGTCACCATATTGTGTCTCTAAATTTCATGAATAGTTTGGTCGTTTTGTATGTTTGCAGAATGAAAAACCTGAATTTCTGGTGGCGAAAGAAACACGTAAACTACTTTAAGTATAACGCAGCCACGATGAAAAGAAATTGAACCACACGTCATTTTTCATACAGTGAGACAGGACAGCTATCACAACCACTGTGCTAGCCCCGAAGGTTTTTTGTGGACATTTCTGAGTTAGTTCCAAGTCATAATACTGAAATCTCTCTTTAACTTTTCACTTTTAGTCAAAAAGAACGCAAAACTAATTGGTGTTGTGGCTGTTCTTAAAATAAATAAATAATAATGTCTGAAAAACACTACTCAAAGTGGTTAAATAACATTAGCAGAGAAGCGGAAGTATTCAAGAACTAGGCCTAATACTTACTTCACATTAAACTACGTGAGGAAATAAAACTATTAATCAACTTTGCATTTTTATCATTGATATATATAATACGCCAGCACGTTCTTCAATGGGGCACGTTCTTCAACTAAAGTGACACTTAACATGCCTTATTTTATTTTACAAATTAAAAGAACATCTTCATAACATTTAGGCTACAGAAACATGGTTTTCCACATATATCTGCCTGAACGCAGAAAAATATATATATATATATTAAGCATGCTATATTATACATTATTCAAAAAGAAGCAGAGTTTCCCGATTAGTAAAAATTCGCAACAAATATTGCTGTCTGCTAGAATGACTTTAGTTTAAGTCTATTTCCAAAAAGAACTATATCAGAAAATAAAGTCCTCAAAAGCTATTAGAGGAATGTCCTAGACAGACATCCAAAAATTTTGAAATGTTACTAGCAAGATAGTGAAACTGAAACGCCAAATATCTAATCTCATAATGCATTCATTTCTATTTTTTTGTAATGCCATACGCTTCATAAAACATGGGTAACCAACCGCCCTGATGAGATCTTCCAAAGGAAAAGAGTTTTGAATACGTAGACAGATACAAAGTTTGGCAAAAAAGCACCATGGGGGGGGGAGGAAACTTCATTGAAGTCTATAAGACTTTCAGAGGGGATAGTAAAATGAAAGAAGCCGCAAGTTTCTCTGTTATAAATCATTCCAGAACTAGGAGTCATAAATTCAAATTACGGTGAAAGATTAAGCCTGGATTGTTACAAGTTTTCTTTTAGTCAGCAAGGTGCTAATTGCTGGAATAAGTTACCTCCAAAGACAGTTGAGGCTGACAACTTGGGGAAAATCAAAGAAAGCTGGACGGCTACCTAAGTGAGGAGGCTCTTGTGACTTTCTAGCAATGTATGAGTAATACTATTACTAAAACTAAATTTTATAATCGTAATAGCTATAATTATTTTTTAAAAGCACAGTTATTGATTATTAAAAAGTGCGGTTTCCTTTTCTAAATAGAATACTGCAAAAGATTATTAAACTATGGAGGACGATGTTTATTTTCTTTCAGAAAGATTTAATTTGAATTATTTAAACGCTTTTGATCGATCGATTCAAATAATGAGACATTCCATCACATTTCTATGGAAGACTCATCTCAGCAAGCCGATTTTACTTAGAAATGATAAATATATCTATTTCCAGTACTAATACTACATAATTTGCAGTAATGAAAGCATTTCTAACTTATGAGAGACAAGAATAGCATTTCATCTGAAAACTAAAAGCTCTTAATTCGAAAGAAAAAAGGCCATTTTCCGAACAACAGTAGAGATTATTTTTTGCAATCGTAACCAGTTTAACTGGCTTTCACACTTTCTTGCACGAAATAATTAGTAGCGTAATAAGTGTGGTCTAAGCGGCATTCACTGACAGCTGACGTGCACTTACAGAACGGCTGTGTTTGCGATTCATAGGCAGAATGTTTTAATGCATCAATCAAGTTACTTAGGCCCTGGAGACTGATACCACTCTTTCAGAAATGGTGTTAATAATATGACTCCAGATAAAGTAATGATTCAGTAATTACACATCGGGAATGTGGCAAGGCTGTTTCTCCTAAATCTCATTAAAGTTGTAAAAGAATAATGGACAAGAATGGGATCTTAAATAAGGAACAGAATGGGACTCGAGTACTTTACTTGTAATATATCAAAATTAAAAACCACAATTTGCGGTCTATTCTAACGATTATTCTGTCTGCACCGAAAGGCAGATAATATCTGAAGATTAAGTGGTTTACAGAGAAATTTCTCTTTTTTTTTTGCTTTACATTTGTCATTCACAGCGAAGACGTTTTACTAATTGGGTAATATCTCTTACGTGGAAACGCGGTTGCATTCCAATAAGGTTTCCAGCTGACTTGAGAGCGACGCTCGTATTTCGTTTAATTCGGGTTTCTGTTAGATTTGGTGATAAGCGAAGCTTTATGTTTGCCATGCGGCAAGTACGGCAGATCTAAATGCATTTCCAAGATACATTGAGCAAATTGGGTGGTTAGTTCTTAAAATTAAATGTAACAATCAAAAATACCAGAAACCATCTTTCAAATGTTTTCAGTAAAATTGTTAAAAAGTAAAAGCTGTTTCTATTTCGGAGTTCCTGTTTAAAAACAAAAAAAAGTCTTCACTAATGGCAACTACGCACAATTTCTAAAATGTACTTTGTGGATTTCATCTTCTATATGTATTATTTATTTACACTGGCATTAAATTTAGATGTATGTTAGTCTTTAGCCTATTCCACCGTTTATACTTATTGAGAATGAATTGGTTAAGATTCATTAATATTTTTCATATATGGTGTGCCTCTCAAAAATCGTGATACTCATCAATAATCTTTATTAGGACTACCGAAAATTAATTAAAAAAAACAAACAAAACTATTCTTAAGCCAAGACTTGGAAGGTAGGACCCTTTCTATAAGACTACGGTATTTTGTTTTATCTCTACTAGTGACATGGCTGGCGCGGCTATAAAAGCAATCCATTAGGTAGCTTAGAGGGTAGAAACAAACTTTATGCATTAACCTACCTACCTATTTGGGAAACGATTCTGAAAGAAAGAAAAAAAAAAGGACACAATAAACTCTGGCTGCCTGGAGCCACAAAATAACGTGTGCCCTCCTGAAAGAAGATAGCAGAGGATGATGAATACCATTGGCTATTTTAAGTACTGCAGACGCATGTGCAATATTCTGGACTTTTAGAGGCTACAACAGAAAAAAAGTACTATGCACTTTGTTTGGGCTTTCATATTTTAATATCAGTAAACCGCGAAGATACCAAAACAATCTTGTTTTATGTATGAAGGCTAAAGTTTGTCAAACACAAGGTAGATGGATGGCAGCCTCTTCAGTTCTTGATGGAATATTAATTCCATCAAAAAGTGAATGCCTTGTTAAGCAGAGAGATTTCAGCTCAGCGTCCAAATTCAAGCTGGATGATCAAGGAAGCCTGCAAATGTGTTTATGATCGGTTTGTCTGTTTGCTGAAATAATCTCAAAAACCTATAACTCTATTTGAGACTGACTATAAAACAATTATTAGTATCAGTATTAAGATTAAATATTGCAAGGAAGCGCAGACGTTTTTCTGCATCTTGTAGTTCTCCTTGTTTTCAACGAGAATCTATAGCAAACTTTCCAACAAAGTGATAAATAATCCCCTCCCCCCAAAAAACACTGCGATATTAAGGTTTACCCGAGAACAATCTCATCCACACTTGTATTTTATGGCCATAAACTTCATATGTTCTGTGGTCTGGCTGTGTTTTGGTAAACGAAAAACCCGAGTTTGAGGAAGTGAAGGGACGTTGTTATCCTCTCAGACTAACTAATCAACCAAGGAGAGAAAAAAAGGCAAATAATAGTTCCTCGCTTCACTGATGGGATTCGAACTCTGGCCTTTTCCACCCGGTGGGAGGAGGACAGTGATTATAACCATTTACTACCCACGAGTAACGAAAAATACACTAAAAATTATATCGCCGCGGAGGGCACTAAATAGAAATACGAATATACAAAAAATGTAACTTGATGAAAAGGGCAAAACTATTATCGCTGGTAAAAAATACTTCATACTTACACAGTGCCTCGCCCTGTAAAATGCTCCAAAAACCAGTTACACCTGCAGCTGGAGTATTGATCTCATAATAAAGCATAAGCAGGACGCAACTAGATGGGAAATACCAAAGAGTCAAAGCTATAAACGACCTTAGTGTCATCTTTCACACAGAAGCAGAATTCTCTTTACACATCGATCATATTATCACAAATCCTACCTTTAGAACATCCGGAATCCTACAACAAAGCTATTTATACAGTAACAGGACATTGATGGAGATCTACTACAGAGAAGTCGGACACAGATTGAATAAGCGGTAAATCTGAGTTCACATCTTGTCTCAAATTTCAACGAAATATGAACTCTGCAGATGTAGTTCATAAAATTGTGCTTCGGATATAGAAATGACTTGAGCAGATATGATTAAGATTCGTTACGTTGGCTTTCTCTTGTGTGAAATTAAGATATCATTCATCTATTATTCCAGTTAAAACCCTGATCAAGAATTGAGTTGTACATGCTTGGTAGTCCAAAAAGTGCTTACAATATCCAAGCACTTTTTGGGACCGCGATGTTTGTAATATCCAAGCGCTTTATGAGGCTTTAAAGTATTAATATTAGGTATCATTTAACTCAACATTTCATAAGCCTTAACAATGTATTACATTGTCAATACATTGTTCGTGGTCTGTACTGCTCGAGAGTCAGATGAGTATAAAACGAGTGTAAAAAGGTTCTGTTGGATAGGTTTGCCATCAGTGGCTGCTGCTATTAGGCAAAATACATCCTCATAAGTACATCGGTAGATTGGATAAACTGCACAAAACTCCAGAACGGAAGGATATAATGAAAATTAAAGGAAAAAATAATTCTTTTATCAGCAAGTAAGATTGCGGCTGGCAAGGAACCTAGTTTCCATTCCTTTTTCCATCCATAGAACAAGGAACACGTAACCAAAGCCGTAATGAGGCCATTAAGGAATTTTATTTATACTGCTTCCTGAAGGTATATGAAACCCTAACGTTGATTTATAAATACAGAAATTTGACTCATGGAATTTAATGACGAAACAACAAATGAATTTCTCAACCAGTTAAGAAAACCCTTGATGATGTTAACTAGCCCAGTCAGATCCACTTAAATAAAATAAAAGCGAAATCAGCGTGTGATTAACCTAAAATTGCTTTAAACGGGGTTTAACAGAAAGTGGATGTTGTTATTGTTCAGAATAAGCCCCAAGGGCAGCGAAGACAATGTGACGTCATATGTTATTTTATAAATTGCGTATATTCTGTAATCAGCTTGTCTATTTCTTTAATGAAAACGTCGATTTTCTGAAGGACTAGTGGGTACCATGCAACCATCCTAGAGATCCATTAGTTTGTTCACTATTTAAAAGTTCTCCTGTCTCATCGGAAGTATTTCTTCACTTACGACAGGATCGAAGACAGCCCTTTTCCACGGAGTGGGTCATGAACTATTAGAAGTGGTATTAGTATAATAATGCCTAAATGATGCAAGAAGCGGAGGTTTTCTGCATCTGCATAAAAAAAGCAAAAGGAATTTTTTTTTTCTCAATCACTCATGGTTTTTCCATCACCAAAACATCCAATTTCGCTTTGAATTTTATTAAATTCTGCGCCTCGACCGTGATGGCAGGTAATTTATGACAATGGTCTACAAAACTTTACTCAAAGGTTCGCTTCAAGGGTTATAGCCTTCTGTTGCTTCCTAAGATTCTGTATTTGTGATCTCTCGTGTAAAGTCCTCGTTCATGTAACCGATCCCTGTAAGGGCCGCTTGTATTTCAATAATACCCCCAAGATGTCTACTTGCCAAGCTTTGCGATCAACACCTTATAAGCCGTTGTTTATGTGGACTTCGATTAGCATCCCTCACCAATCTAGTTGTCCTTCCTTGAACTCGCTTTAGAAAAAACTTACTTCACTTATGGCCTTCAGATCCGAACACAATATTCTAAATGCAGTTTCACAATCCACTTATATAATGGAAAATGCCATCCTTTTCTTTACTGCGAATACTCTATTTATCATAGACAGGACACCATGTGCCTTGCTAGCCGCTTCTTTACACTGAACAGTAAGTTTCATTTCTGATTATACCATAGTCCCCCCAATACCTTTTAGTCTTAAACCACTTTTAACTCCCCCATCCAAATTGTAACTACAGGAGTTCTGTTTCTCAGCTAAAAAACCTTACATAAAGGCATTAAACTTCAATTACCATTTTTCAGACCATTTGATCCCAGAGTAATTTATCAACTGCGTAGTGCTACACTCAAGTTAGTGGAAAATGAAAAAGCCTTGGAGATAATTGTGCAGTCAGATATGAAATTCTCTGAGAAGTGCAGATACGCTACCAAAACAGTTCATGGGATTTTGTCAATGACATACAGAAACTTTGCTAGCAGGGATAAGAAGGTGATTATGCTCTTGTACAAGGCCATGGTAAGGCCACATCTTGAGTACTGTATACAGGTCCTGAGGCCTACCTTTAGGAAGGATGTAGAACTCCTGGAACGGGTGCAGAGTAGGGCAACCAGATTGATGAAGCGAACAAAATAGTCCTCTTACCTGGAAAGGCTTCAGTTCTGCAAATTGCAGCTTCTGCGAGTGACCTGCGAGTGACCGGGTTGAAATGTTTAATTTGTTCATTTATTTATCCCTATTTTGTGTTACAGTTGTTGGGAGATAACAGCAAGAAGGGAGGGAGAACACGTAAGCCAGAGGCTTTTTAGGGGGTGTTTTCTTAAAAAAAAAAAAAAGATCTAAAATTACACAGGTGTTATTTAACAGATACATCATAAATAAATCGGACATGTTTCTATATTCCATTACAGAAACCTTCGAAAACCAACCACATATGTCACGTGGTTAATAACAGTACTTATAATTACATCGTGAATAGTTTTACAATAAGTATGAAAGAAAAAAAATTATGAAATAATTGCGTAGAGTGTTATAAGCTTTTTTACAGCTATTCCTTCAACTTGTTTACATAATTTACAAACTGGTATGAATAGTGGAAAGTTCAGGATTTGAGTGGAAGGTGATTTAGATCAGACATCCCTGGTGATGTGTTCAGTCAGGAGCTTCTTGAATCGGTTTAATGAAATGAGATTGTTTGATATCTTCAAGAAGATTATTCCGGGTTTTTGCGCCTCTGTATTTTATATTTTTCTGACCTATGGCTTTTCTGAAAAGCGGAACCTTCAGGTTCGCTTCATTTCTTAAATTATATGTTATTTCTTCTTCTTCGTCGTCTTCTATTGTTATAAAAAAGGATCTGAAGAGAGGGGAAAGTTTGGTGTTTTCAAAGCATTGTAGACAAAGCCTGCCTC
This sequence comes from Mastigoproctus giganteus, assembly GCF_048544385.1. NCBI lineage: Eukaryota > Metazoa > Arthropoda > Arachnida > Uropygi > Thelyphonidae > Mastigoproctus > Mastigoproctus giganteus. The sequence goes on along the minus strand of NC_143582.1, from coordinate 117,988,229 downwards.
AGCTTTTTGTATCAGTTGGTAGATGCTTAAGAGTCTCGCTTCCTTATAACTCGAAGTCACCGATGCATTCCAGAGAAAGCCTAAAATTGAACGAACACATCAATTGACAATTGAATTGATTCTCGCAAGGTTACCTTGACAGGTAGCACCCCCTTCCATATGTGAGATGATTCCATATGTGAAGTGAGGCTGTATTAAGGAAAGGAATACTAGTCTGAGAAAGGAAGGAGGTACCCAGGCAGAGGCTCGGGCGAGTATTCCTGCTAGTGACGAAGTTTTCTTTCGTAAGGTGATCATTTGTTTATCCCAACGCAGCTTGTCATCTAGCCAGATTCCTAGAAACTTGGTATCATTCACCCTTTCAAGTTGTTTTCCTTTGTATGTTATTTCGAAATCAATATTTAATGGTTTATTTTTCGTCCTAAACACCATATATTTGGATTTTTCTGGGTTTAGTAGAAGCTGATTCTTTTGAAGCCAACTATGTATTTCAGAGAGCAGGGTAGAGATCTTGCATTGAAGCTGGTTAGGGTCTTTATTAGAATGGAAATGTCATCGGCATACGCTACTAGGTGGGAAGATGGAAGATAAGAGAGAAATTCATTAGTGTAAAGAGAAATAGGATAGGTCCGAGCCATGAGGTACTCCTCTGGAGAAATAAGAAATTTCTGATAAAGACTGGTTTGTGTTAACGTCAAATGGGCGATCAGTAAGGTAGTCCTCAAGAACAGTTAATTTTCCCTCTCAAGCCAAGATGGTTGAGCAGGATTTTATGATTTATGCAGTCAAAAGCTTTTGATAGGTCTAGAAATAGTGCTATTGGATAGTGACCCTTTCAAGACAGTCCGTGATCCTAGAGCAGAAGTCAACAATTGCCAGGTCAGTGGATCTTTTCGAACGATAAGCGTACCGTTGTTGATGGATAAGCTGATTGACTTCCAGGAAGCCCATGAGTCTGTCGTGAAGAATTTTTTCAAATAATTTTGCAAAAACTGAGAGTAAAGCTATTGGACGAAAACTGTTGTAGAGTTGCAGTGTTTCCCCTTAGGAACAGGAACAATGACTCCTTTTTTGAATTGAGACGGGAATTTACCAGATTGAACGGAAAGATTGTAAATATACTTCAGTGGTGTTAGAATTGAGTTAAAGACAATTCTTCAGCAGAGCAGGAAATATTTCACCAAAGCTCCCTTTACTTTTAATTGATGTCCTGCTTCTAAAATCTCTTGATCTGAGAGCAGAGCGGGCGAGAAAAATAAAGAGCTCCTCATTGAGTGCTTGACAGATTCTCTCGTTGCATTATCTCTAGAGTCAAATTCGTCTTTAAAAAGGTTATTCTCACTTGAGATAAAGTGATTACAGAAGGCTGCGGCTTTTTCCCGGTTATCTGAAATGAGTACCTCGTTCTCAACTACATCTCCAACGTAGCTCTGTGATTTCGTTTTCCTTCCAGGTAGCAGCTTGTCCAAGACTGTCCACTTTTCCTTGCTTGCAATGACGCCTTTAAGTTGGGAACTGTAATATTTCCTTTTCTCCGACCCAATACTGTCGGTGACTTTGTTTCTGTACGTTGTGCATTTGTTTTTATCCTCCTCCTTTCGTGTTTCTCTAGCAATTCTTGCAAGTTTGTCCCTTTTCTTTAGCATGTTACAAATTTTGTTTGAAGTGAATGGGCATAATTTCCGTCTTGGCTTAGTGGTCTTTTTATTCCCTGGGCTCCTGATGTATGACGCTCATTTTTAGTAAATATTTAGGATATGCTCAAAGAAGTTCGTCGCAATTTCAGGATCATCTCTAACAAGCACCCCCATCCCACAAAGACTGTTTGAGCTCATTGAGAGAGCCTGGAGTGACAGATCTGTAAGTGTGCATGATTTCTTCCACAATCGCTTCATTTCATTTTCAATTACCATTAGGATGGGGCGATGATCAGAAATAGTTGCATCCAGTACAGCATAGGTTAGTGAGCATTTCCCCAAATTCCGAAGTCAAGAAGGGAATTTTAGGCCTTGATGATTGAGTAAGCTGAATGTGAATGACATTCTTCCTCTTGCTGAGACTGTACACATGAGGGGGCATAAATTTAAGTTGAGGAAGGATGGTTGCAGGACAGATGTGCGTAAGTCTGCCTTCTGACAGGGGGTGGTTGACTGTTGGAAGGCTTCCATGTGTTGTTGTGGAAGTGGATGGTTTGAATAAATTCAAGGAAAAAGTAGACAGATTCTTGAAGGGTATGTGTGTACTTTTTTTTTTTTTTTTGGCTGATGCCATATAAGCTGGCTTTCTTGCAACATTTGCCACTATTACTACTACTCAAGCATGCAGGTTTAAAAGTGCCATAGGTCTCCATCGCACTTGCAAGTTAATAAAAAATCATTAAGTCCTACCGAAACTTTACCTATTGCGTTGTAACTGAATTCAGCTCATACCCATCCTCAATGCCCTCTTACGAAAATTTACACATCTACACTGAACTCATATTTTAGTGTTTCAGTCCTCCTTGCAATGATTAAGACCACTTTAAACTCTATGAAATCCAAAATACCATATAAACAACCGACTATTCCATTCAATATTTAGACCTTCTTATATGAAATATTATGTACTATTATGTACTTATATCAAATATTATGAAATATTATGAAATATTATGTAATTAAACAAATGGCATTAACTTCTGCATAAATAACTCTTCATAATTATAACTTGTGACGTTTCCAACCAAACTCTTAGTGTTCATCGAATGCAGTAATGTTCTGTGTTCAACGGATTCCCCTAGTGCAATAAATTCTGATATGGGAGAAGACTGTGGGAAAACTTTAATAGAATCGGAAAGATAAAAAAGAGAACATCAATCAGATTAAAACTGTCAATTCACTGAAGATAATGTAACAGAATATTTGATGTTGAAAGCTTGAAACCAGAGTGAGCACTTTTCAATATAAGTTACTTATGAGACATGCGCATTTTCTATAAGACGTATTGATCTATAATTCCGTGTGCGAAGATTACTCTTGTCTTTAGAACTGACACTAACTTGGAGCAGTTTAATATGTGGAAGGTGCTGTTAAACTCAAGGACCTGCCTAAACAAAATTTGCAAATAAATGCGTTGATTAAACTTACTAATTGTACATCAGCATACTGTTGTTTTATTGCAGTATTATAATTAATTTAATATGCGTGAATATTTAAGTTTTCCTTATGTCTCGCGCATCGAAGAAAAAATTAACAACTTACTTCCTTTTGTGTAAACCATATTAAATTTCTAAGGAATTTCTTTGTTTTTTTTTTTTCGTTCTCCAAGTTAAGAGTCTTAACCAAAACCGACTTCTTTCGTAAACTCCTTTATTTCGTTAATGCCATCGTAAAAGAAGCATTTTGCAGCTTTTCCCTGGACAAACATCCGTATTTAGGAGCAACTGTTGTGTTCTCACATCCGCGAGCAAAGGCGCCTAGTCTGTATTTAAACCAAAAAGCTCTACGACTGCACTGGGAACTGGAGAATCCAATACAACTTAATGCTGTCCAGTAATGTACTTCAATAAATTACCCAGAACTCAGTAGAGGATTTAGAAATCTGTAAGGCGATTACAAGCTACCGCGCACAACACTGCACTAAAGCAATTAACTGCACTAGTCAATAATAAAGGACTTTTTCTCTTCTTCTTCTTGCAAGGCCATGGGGATGCACGTTTGATTAATTAATTTTAATGGTGACAGTTATGGATTAGTAATGGGCAACGGGGAAAGTCATGAAACTACATAGAATGCAATCTTAAATTACCAACAGAAAGAACTTCGTACCGAAGAGAATTAAGTAAACAACATAACGAAATGGTTTAATGCAAAGATGCGCTCACCAGAAAATATTTCTTTATTTATTTTATCTGTTTATTTCAAAGCACTCCGATATAGCCTTAACACCAATGGAGAGGACATCGTATACGATTGCAATTTCATTTACGTAATCCTTCCCATCAAAAAAAAAAGCATAGGATCGTCCCAAATAATAAACCCCTGTTTTAAAAGTTATTATGCATTGGCCATAATTCGAGAAGCACTTGTTAATATTTAAAATAGTCATCAACAAGGGACATCCTATCCATAATGCACACAAAAAGCAACGTTTGATGAAATCGCAATAAGACAGAACACGGGAAGATAATTTTTCAAACGAAAACTGAACTCTACGTTAAAGCCCTTAAAAGTATTTTATTTTGAGCTTAAGATGCAGAGTAATCCTGGCTGTGCATTTTTTGATACTTTCTCAGCTGTTGCTTGTAAAAGCTGACGTCATCCGTGACAGTTGCCATTGGACAGGATTAGATATTATGAACAGGGGATTTACTTGTAGGTATACAAGTATGCGGACGTCATCCTTGATCTCAGAATTGCTAGTATTGTAGACCAGAAGTAAGTCGACAACTTGGTGAGTAGCGCCATCTGGTAGGGACCTCAGATATTAAAATTATTCGAAGCGATCACACAAATAGAAATTGCAAAAAATCTGAACCTTATTTTAAGAAAATCGTACCAAGTTCCTTGAATATTTAATAAAAGCACTTTTCGTACTCTACCTTCAATTACCAATACTCGTTTTAGATTATGCATCTGCTAGATCTGGACACTAATGAAAGATATCAAAAAGTTTCCAAGGAAATTGGTTACCTTTAGCAAGAACAAGATCGGTTACCTTATACCAAGAACACGAGATCATACAACACCGAATGTTATGTAGACATTTGTGATGTCAAATGTCTACATAACCTGTTACAACAGAAACAAATACACTCCAGTACTCAGTCATCGTCGATTATATCAATTCTTTAAGATGTCGGGACATTGAACGACTGGAAGCCGTGCAGTCGCAGGCGATGGTGGCATATTGGCTTAATGTGTCGCGTAGTGTTGTCTCGGCATTATGGACGCAGTTTCAGGAGAGAGGAACCATTAAAAGAGGAGCTGGCCAATGTTGTTCGAAGGCTACGTCAACCAGAACAGACCGCTACGTGGCTCTAGCAGCAAGACGGAACCCTGCGATATTCTATCATCAACTGTCTCTTGAGGTTGTTGCGGTCACAGAAAACATTTCCAAACGGACTATGTTAAGAAGGTTCAATTCAAGTGAACTCTACGAAAAGAAGCCAGTGGTTTTTATCCCATTAACCCCAAACCACTGCAGAGCTCGTCGAAACTGGCGCCATGAACATGTGACTTGGAGACCTGACAAATGAAGTACAGTTCTGCTCTCTGATGAGTCTTGTAGACCAGAAGGGAGTCGACAACTTGGTGAGTAGCGCCATCTGGTAGGGACCTCAGATATTAAAATTATTCGCACACTAATGAAAGATGCCTACAGACAGATTCTAGACGTTATTGAATCTAGAGACAATAAGAAATGCGAAAACATCCCTTCAACATCAGAGAAAGGAACACTTACGGTGGAGGCGGTGTTCACGCTCTTTGAGTAGACTGGGGTTCAAGCCCCGATGCTAAATATGGTCGATCTGCCAACCCGCACTGGACGAGCGTGGCAGATTATTGTCCAGTCCCTCAACATGAATTGTTGAAGAGGGTTCCATTTTGCAGTGGGTTGATAATGGCTGCAGTTTACCTTTATCTTTTTTTACCATAACTGGGCAGAGGTACCGAGAACAGGTTCGAGAATCTGTTCTCGGTACCTCGGAACAGATGTGCGACTTTTTAGGGGTGCAGCAGTTCATCCAAATTTTCTTTTCATGCATGACAACGCCACTACACAGAGCTCACGTGGTGGAGGAATATCTTGAAACTGAAGATATCCAACGAATTCCATGGCCAGCACGATCGCCAGACGTAAATCTGATCGAACGTGTGTGGGTGCTCTTTGACGTGGCATTTCATGCTTACAGCCAACTCCTCGGTCATTTGGTGAGCTAAGTGAGCTTTGGTGAGTCTGCGCTGGTAGAATGGGATTTGCTGCCACTGAATCTTATAGACATCTTTATATCGAGCATGGTCTACTGCTTTCAGGCCTGTTTAGCCGTTGGAAGGTATCATACGCCGTACTGATGTCATGTAACCATATTTTCAAGCATCTTGTATCGACTTCTGTTTTTAACTACCATTTAAAAATACTTTACTTTATTTGCTTTTATTTTGACCTTTAACTACGAGTTTCAGGAAATGTACTTTCCGCCGAGTTTCTTTATTTAAATATCTAAGTCTTTATATTACCTTGACTAAAATTTTTAGATATGAATAAATAAATATCGTACTTAGTGTCAAGTTGGGTGACACCTAGATGGATGGCGCCGAGTTCATTCTACGTCGAGAGGGTCGCGTTCAGATTACTGAGCTGAATTGCCCGCTCTGAGTTGTTACATTCCACCTTATGTGACCTTCTGTGGGCGCGTGGTGTCATTGCCTCGCCGGGTTGAAGCGGTTATCAGGACAAAAGGGGGTCCAACACGCTGTTAGATGGGAAGTCATAATATTTTGACTCATGTGTGTATGTAAATAGTTCTGGTGGTCGATCAGAAGGGTTCGCTTTTGTGTCACCATGCACAGAAATAAATAAATAAATAAAATATACAACAAATATTGATAGTACACAGGGTTTATGTCTATTCCTGGGTTTTTGATTAATTGTGAAGTTTTTATTTTGTAGTACTGGTAACTTTTCATGATTTGTCTCTGTTACTCGAGATGGGATTCTTTCAGCCACTTGCTGTGATTCTCAATTGTCCACTCTACTTAACGTGATGTTAGTTCAGCGAAACCATCCTTCCAATATTGACCTGCAATTACCACAACAGAAAGGAGGCATCCACAAATTACCTTGCTCATATAGTCATTCCGATATACTGTACAAGGTTCGTAGGCTTCATATGACTGTAAAGCAAACTTACTGCCACCAGTGATGTTTTGCTTTATCATCATATCCGCAAACACAACAGAATGAGTCTGGAGATAACGTACAACTTCGTAGTCAACAGCCAAAAATAAACGTCACTATAGGAAACCTACAGGCTCTTATACTGTATCTCACAGTATTCATACGTTTTTTTTGTAACATAATATTAGTAAATTAATAAGAGGAGTTTACCTCAATATAGTACGTGGAACACTTCCGTATGATACCCTCCAGAAATTAAAACGGAAAAAACGAAAAAATCGACAACTTACCGGTCCATTAAAGTAAAATATAAATAATTAAAGTAAAATATAAATAATTAAATAATCAATTTAACACAATTCAAAACAATTAAAATTAAAATTAACGCAATTAAAAGAATAACGAAAATATTCAAAACGATCTTCCTTCCTTGAACTAGCCGACATATTCTGTGGTAGTGCGTTATGTGTCTGTGGGGGGGATGTCACCCAACTCGTGTGAACTTGGTCGCAAGCTCGCGACAATGTGTTAGAATTCGCATGAACGTGTCTTGAACTATTCGATAATGTTTGCAACTTATTAACGTGTCTGTTTTTTATCTCTGAGGTTTGTGCTTCCCGACGCAAATCTATGGAGGTCTTCAATACAGACCAATCGTTCGGATGTAGATAATTTTTTAATTTATCGCGAAGCTTCCTAACCTGGGAAAGGTATTTTTGTTTATCCGAACGATAAACGGTAACTAACCTACAATTAATTTACTAATATTATTATCAACGTAGAACATATTGAGTATTACAGCTCTGATTCATACTATCTAATTTGTAACATAATATAAATTTCACAAAAAGAAGAAAAAAAAACACTTCAACTGCAGCCAAAATATTGACACTAGAGAAAAACCAATGGCATCATTGAATTTAACATACATAAGAAACAGTTAAATATAAACTTTTTTTTTTAAAACTAGTGTGATAATTCGAAGAACATAATACTCCTGGAGGTCCACAGAACCCTTGTGACTCTGATAAGAAAAGTAAGCAATTGAAAAACCAATTGGTCAATTAAGCATCACTCAAAATTCCAAGCTTCACTACCATGATACAAGAAGTTAATTTAAAAAAAAAAAAAAAAATTTATCCTCCCCTCTAAGTTTCTCGTGATTCTCTGGGAGGCGAGAGATCATGGCTCACTGTTTGAGAGCCCCTGACTTAGGCCATGTTTGCCCATAAGATCGATTTTGGTGCCTTCCTTTCTTTTATTTTAATCATGTTATAACCATTTAAGAAAAACACTAGAAAAAGTTTTGGAACTTCCCTTCTGTATTGGGACCCGGGTGCGTCGCATCCAGTGCACTTCACGCCCTCCCCCACCTTTTGTGAGGGCCGATAGCTAACTCAGAACAGCTAACAACGTACGCCGTACTCCATCTTCCTGAGACTAGCTGACCATAGAGAACCTGTGCTAATGCAAAATTGCACAGGTATTTTTTCAAATATTTATAGCTTCAATTGAATGGATTTATAAAAAAAGTCATTTAGTCTCTAACGGGATTCGAGCCCAGACCTCTTCAAATGTAAATAGTGAGGACTCGAACTATTTATTAATATTCATTTTAAAAGGTAAGATAATTAAATAATGCGTGATAGAAAAACAGATGTTAGTTTTCAAGAGTTCCCTATTTAAAATTATTCTAAAATAAGCTAATTATCGCCACACTGTCTAGAAAAGTCACCTGCAGGGAAAGAAAGTAAAAAAATCAAAGAACCCGTGTGTACAATTTCTTTTATAGTGTATTTCTTTCTTAACTTCGGTAACTAACCTACAACAAATTGTTCCGCTAGCTTCGACTCCTTTAACCAATTAGTTCTTATATCCTTTGATAAAAAGCAACCGCTTATTTCTTCAAACATTCGCTCCTGTTCTGTAAACCTCTTAGCACAATACGGTGATACGGGCGACAACATGAAAGTAAAAAAAAAAAAAAAAAACTTTCATCAGTAGACGGGGAATGAAGTAACGTTCTTCCATCAAATCTGATTAACCTTACCGTAAAGCGAACTACAGAGAAATCCATTTTGTTTGGAGGTTTTTACGTGCTTTCTACAGAAAATATATTCTACCACATATCAAAGAGAAATTGTGCTTTTTAGGCGCGTTCGCATATATATATGCCAAATGAAATTTTATATTTGAGCCTTTTAATATTGATTCAGCTCAGCCTTTCCAAATTCCGTTAAAATGGGACCAATATTTTCTATTCTATGCAAAGAAATTCATAGATTAAATGTAGCTTTAATGCAGTATTGTTAGTTTTACAGTCCGTGCACGCTTCGCGTGTACTCTTATGTTAGACTAGTGAACGTGGTGTCACTTGTGAACATATACAGTACAGACAGGGATAGAGAGAGAGAAGAACCTTAAAAGTATAATGGCAGAATAAATGTTATACAATTATAATTAAACTGAACGGTTAAGTTTCTAAAATTATAGTTTTATTAAGTGTTCTGTAGTAATAATCTTAGTAATTAATTGATAAGGGCATTTATTTTTAATTTCTATTAATCGCAGAAAAATAAAAAAAAAAGAAAAGAAATGGTTAAAAACTTCGTCGTAAAGTTTTTTTTTTTTTTTTTCCGAGAAAAAAAACCCAAAAAACTTGCCTCTGAGAAAGTATTTGTTCTGAATTAAGGTTGACACACAGCAATACTTAACCAACCGGAAAATTGGCAGTTAAGTATTGCTGCGATACAAATAAATAAATAAATGAATTATGAACAAATAATAACAATTGTTATTCTGTGATTTGGTCCGCATTAATTATTTTGATGTTAATTGTGTTTATTACGATTTAGTTTAATATTTATTTCATATTTGCGTTTGGTTTAGACCTATCCATTGGCCGATCAACGTTCAAATTTACATTTTATTTGTTAATTTAAAAGTGTTCTTCTTGAAAAGTGTTTAAAAGCTTTTTTAAAAGTGGTCCAGCTTAACTACTAGATCATAGGAATTACAGTAATCACTTTGGCAATGCATACAATCATTAACCCTATTTAGAAATCACGCAGGCTAGAACCACTCAAAGTGCGTGTGTGTGTGTGTGTGTGTGTGTGTGCGCTCCGGAAATATACATGGCAGATTATACCATGTTGTGTAAATTTAGTTTGTTCATTATTTTCTTTCTGTGTTCGCATCGTATATGGTCATCCGTTGACATTTAGTTGGGCAGAGATAAACAAGTGCTGATGCACCCATTGAAAAAATAGTGAGTTCCCTGGCTTTATTTTATTTGTTTTATGATGAGTCGCACTGAAACGTTGGTAGGGGAGAGGATGCGTCTCTTTTGGCATAACTTAGGACGAATGTTCCTTTGTATTTTTCTTATTTTATGATTTTATTTTATTTTAAATATTAGAGTACCTTGGCACACAGTTAACAAATCCACACCCTGCCAAATATAACACTAATTGTAGTATTAATTTACTGCATTCGTTTCGTGGTGATTATTGTTTCTTTTTCCATAATATTCGTGAAAACAAAATAAAATTTTAAAATGAGATAAAAGTGCAGTAAGACCGAATCTGTACCGTTCCTTATAATTGAGAGGAACCTTTTATAGTGTCGCAGGTTATGAATCCGATTAACCGGAGGGGCCTTCTGTCTACTTTGCGCTGATATGGTGAAATATTCACAGAATAGCGCATCAGTGACTACCAGCTATTAAAAATAAAATCAGTGCATTCCAAAAACTCTTGGTAAAGCAGTTTATATTTAATTTCAGAATAACGTTCGTTACAAAGTATCTCAGAATTTCCGTTCACTTCCTTTGTGCGTTCCCCAAAACCTTTTCATTCCTGGATATTTTTATTCGAAAAATTATAATAAATTAGAGGCATGTCAAGGGTAGGAGGGTTCGCTCTCGATGTCCACATGACTCTATCAGATAGATTTTACTTCAACTTTCTGAAAAGGTTTTTCCTTTTCTAGGCAGTAAATCACTTTGACACCGCCGCTATAAAGATAGAAATATTATGTATGATAAGAGAGGCACTAGTGAATCGCTTTGTGTTTTATTCCTCTCATAAATCCGGTTGATATTTGTACCCAAATACCTTTTCTTTATGCAGGATGCAAGGTAGTGGAATAGTGAAACAGGCAGCAGATAAATCTCCTTATGCACTCGGAATTTAATGCAATTGCTTTCGCGTCCTATGCTCGAAGTCTCACTATTCTTTGGGATTTTCTACTATTAAGAGATAATTTAACCACGCTCAAAAGGAATCTATAATATGCGTAGAGTGTGGCGTTAAGAGATGTAGAGAGGAATAAATAAAACTATTGGTTAATTTCGGTTGAGAGAAGAAAGAGAATGATTCGTAAATTAATTTTGACGAAAATTCGTAACTAGTCTCCTAGTGACGTCTGATTAAAACACTACCTTTCAAGAAGGTGGGTAAAATATTGAAATTAAGCGATGCAGTTTTGAATTATGAGCTCTTGCTTCAGGACATCGGAAGTGCTTAAAGTTGGAGCCAGATATTGATATTCCACTCCTAGTAATGGTCCCACTCACCGTAAAATGTGTCTCTAAGGTGCCTGGCTGTCAACAGGAATCTTCTTGCCCGGCTGTGTTTCTGATGCAGAGAGCAGCTGGGATGCCATCTGCATCAGATATCCAATCTGCCATTAAGAAAAGCTGTGACACATGCAGCAAATGTGTGGCGAAGGAAGTTAAAAGGATGATTAGTATTAGAAAGGGAGAAACAACCTAAGGGGAAATCAGCAGACTAAGAAAGCCATCACGATCGAAAGTTTTAATATAAGAAAACAGCAGTTTCCTTTTGTGCAAAGCACGTACAAATAAAGGAAAGAGCCTTCGGTGTTATTTGAAATACAACTGAGTCCGTGTATCTGAATGCGGCAGTTCAATAAAAATTTCATGATGCATTAACAGTGAAGGTCTTTGATACATTTTTCTGTATACACTGGCCTTTATAAAAAGCGTTAAGCCAACTGCACAGCATGCATCTATCTACTCATTAACTTAATAAGAACATTGTGAAATAGGGATTATAAAAATGGGTAATATAAAAACAAACCATGCCATTACTTAAAACGTGCACCCAGTTATTGAGAATTAAGACTACTCCAACTTAATGTTTTATTCACATCGTTCTACTAATCAGGAGGATTAAGTTTTTGTAAAAGTAATCATTTATCAAAGTTAATGTATAACATTTCCCTGAGTGTAGAGGGGATATTTTATTTTCTTATGCGAATATCACAGATTGCCATGGTAGACACAAATCGCTTTTTACGTTTTAGAAAATCCTCTGTTGACCGTCTTCCTCTCCTTCCTCTTTTTTTTTTTTTATATAATCTTAACATTTATTACGTAGTTTAAGAGAAGATGTGGAGTTGTTCCAATCGTGGTTAAATCTCCTGGTGGTGTTTTTTCGACATATCTTTGTCTTCAAACACTCATAAAACCCCCTGGATAAACAGATATACAATGTTTGATTTGCGCATGATCATTCAGGAATGTGAAAAACATATATGCTCCTTGGGGGTTAAGCACCAAAGCAACTAAGTCTATGTGACGTCAGTTATTTTCGATTTAGCTATTTCTTCGAAAAAAAACACGAGTTTCTGAGAAAAAAAAAAAAAAAAAACATGCAGCCTTGACTGAGATCGACTAACTCAACCATGTTGTGTAAAAAATCCCATAAAAATTAGTAAAAATCCCAGAAAAAGCGTGAATACAGGATTTGAACCCACACCGTTTCTACCCGGTGTGAGGAGGACAGCAATTATATCCTCTGTGGTAGCTACACGCAGATAATTGGACCTTGCGGGTAGCACAGTGGATATAATCTGTGCTATTTGACAAATACTGGTAGAGCTTTGTCTCCCATTTTTTTTTATTTGCCAGTTAACTTTTCATTTATTTTAATTAGTTAAAGATGCTTAATAAGAATTATAGATGTTCGCTATTTAACAATTAACTCAGATTAAAAATAATTGCGCAGGTCAATTATACAGATCGTGGATTGGATTGTTTTTGATATACGCCAAGGTAGCAAAGGTCATGAGACGTTTATGTATCATGTTTGTAAACTGCGTTTGCCGACCGAGCTAGCCGGGTGGGTAAACTGCCTGCCTGGCAACCCAAAGGTGGCGGGTTCGAATCCCGCCTTCGGCTTGGATCAAAGTACTGCAAAAACCTGGGGAGGTGCATTATGGCCACAGAAGCCGATGCGCCAACAACTAACAAAAAAAAAAAAAAAAACTGCGTGTATTCTATGCTCAACTTGCCTAGTTTGTGAGATGAAAATCTCGAATTGGCCTGACTCGGAATTCGTTTTTGGAATAGAAGAATGAATCATTCAGATTTGTCAACAGGAATAAAACCTGAACTTTTCTGACGATCATTTATAACCTACACAATCATTTATAGAACTACATATTTATTTTCATATCCTCGTCTTTATATTTATACTTCATCTTAACTGTCTCGTTATCCTCATCATTTCGGATAGTTAGCCTTTATATTTTAAACAATTTTCCGACATAACTGTTTACCTTGATAAGTTGCTTCAGGAAAAAGTTATTTCAAGCAGTAAAGCATCATAGGACGCTTTAATTTCACTATAATATTTTTAAATATGGAGCACAGTAATTAAAATGCGTTTAATTCGCATATATAAATGATCCTGCATCACCGTTTTGTTATAAATGAAATCATCCACAACATCCGAGTACATTTTTGTGCCACATCAAGAGAGGAATGTGTGATAGTTTATTTAAGATGCAGCATGTTTAGTCATCGTGCAAAGACCCTTGAAAGAGATAAAAGCTTATCGGCTCTAAGGAAAGTTTTCAAGCACTATTATTCTCTTGACCGAACACTAAGTGGCTTCGTTTCATTCACGGCTGTTCTTCTTTAGAAACCCTTAACGTTTAATTTATGTCTAATGTAGTCTAGTGAATGGAAGGGCGCTGCTTCAGTGAGTACGTCCAGAAATTCTCGAGAAGCAAATCTTACTGTAGAGTTAGTTCTCGAAACTGCCATTTTTGACAGATTAAGCACATAATCATACTCATTATTCTGATCAAACATAGCAATATTCGTAAAATCAATGTTTAAACACTGAGCACGTTCGTATGTATTACATATGCATAATTCAAATGACAAGGATAATTTTTTACTACTCAGTAATATAACTGTCATTTTAGAAGCCCCTCAGGAATTAAAAAAAAAAAATACTTTGTATATTTTTGGAAATTTTCAAGCCAGAGTTTCCCCGAAACCCCAGGGTTTTCGGGGTTTCTATAGATATTATTCTTGATATTCAATTTTCATAAAATATATACATTTCTGTATTGGCTGAAGTCGGATCAAGAAAAACACCCCACGCATCCTAAAGCCACTGTTATCTACACGACCACTCTGGTATGTTCGAACAGCTCAATCTGTTAGAACATACCATATCGATCCGTGCTTTTTTTTTTAAGAAATACGACTTAACCACAAAACGCGAATTATCCCAACGTTCCTAGAAAAAAATGTGCTCTATTTGGGAATGATTACAATTTCTGATCGATATGGTACGTTTTAACAGCTCAATCTGTTAGAACATACCATATCGATCCGTGATATATATTTTTTTAAGAAATACGACTTAGTTTGAAATTTTACCAATTGGGGCGCGCACAGTGATTAATTTAGAAAAGTAACACAAAATGTTAATCTTTCACTAATCGTTGTTGGCAATCAATTTCCACGTGTCTATTAATTTCTAATAAGCAATGAAGACTAGGCGTTATATTCTCCACAGCTACCTTCAAAATCTCCGATGGAATGAAATATGAACTATATTATTATTATTAGAAATAAAATATTGTTCCGATATTTTATTTTCAAACAATAACAAGAGTCAGAAGTAGAAGGGAATTACCAAGAAAGAGACTAATGATGATATCCAGCTCAGGACCCTCTCTAAACACGGCGATTTGGATATCCCCACAGCTAAAATTGTACTGGAGTTAGATCAGAGAAGGGGATGGAAAAATGGCGACTGATAATTCGCTCTTCGGTGAAGGTCTCTTCTAGGAGCTATTTGAAATGACTATCAATATGGAGCGTTGCACTGTCCTGCATAAAATTTACGCTGCCATGTAATCTACGTTCATTAATGTCTAGGATAATTTTGGATCGCAAGAGGCTAATGTATTGTGTGCCGTTAACTGCGCGTGTTTCAAAATGCCCTCGATTTTGGTTTCAAAGAAAAAGAAAAACATGCGTCCCTTTTATAATAACAGCGTGCATCGTAAATTCATACTATAATATAACCTTTTACGGGTGGAGTAATTCCTCAACGCACACATAGGGGTTTTTCTCTAGCCCAAATTCGACAATCTGCACCTATCTCGGACCATCAAAGTGAAAGTGTATTTCGTCGTCCATAGAATGGTAAATACCATCCTGGATCCTTGACAAACTTCTCGATCATCTACTGGGCAAAATCATGACGCTTTGGTAGTCTTGTGGTTTTTCTGTTTATACTCCAAACTCCTCTTACTTAATGGAAGTCGACCACACTAGGTAAGAGAAGTTAAAAAGATAGAGAGAATACAAGAACAGTACTGTGTTTAGTAGTCACTGGTCTTGAATCACGATCACTCAAAGGCGTGTACTTCTGTACACTCGCGCTTGACAAATCGCGACGGTCCATACAAACCATGTGAAGGCCTTCAGGGAATATCAATCAATACCTACTTCCAGGGAATATCGATGACACGAGATGTATGGCGAACACTGGATCATCTCAACGAATTTGATTGAGCTTGTTGTTGTTGTTGTACTGAAAATTTTGAATCGCTTCCTGTGATGCTGATGGACGACCACCTCTAGGTTAGGAATTAAGTAGCCGTCTTCGAAACTCCATACAATATTTAATATTCTTGTCCAACAAGAAGGCCCTGACACATATTTCTTTCTTTGATACGCTCTAAGGACGGCAATAACGCTATCACCATTATCTAATAAAGTTTCATTAAGAGTGTTTAATCTTTAGGCACATTTTAAAACGAATTTTTGGACTTAGTTACTTGAATTAAGACTACATCTTTACGGTGAAGAATAATACCAGACGAATTCTTCGACCTCAGAGTCATTCCTTTTTAATAATGAACCCAAAAGAAGGTAATTTGTTTTTTGAAGTGAAAAAATCCCTTAGCTCCTAATTATGAAAGTTTGAATTATTTTTTATTGTTTAAAAATCACGCATATACTGATTAAAATGCAAAAAAAAAAAAAAAATCGTATTTCGGCCTACAGTTTTCGAGTTCTTCATTTTTAAAAAAAGGGAAACAACTTTATAACTATCCTGTACGAAATAATGGTTAATACCACAATAAAACAACTGCAGTATTGATGCTAATGTGCATGATAAGTTGAAAGCACTGACGCTGAAATATTTGCATAGTAAATACCGCTAGATCTGGTCCTATGTGGCAAACTACACAGCGCACAAAGTTGTTCATCATATTACAAGGTGCTTGGTGACAAGCCCTTGGGGAATTTTCATATTCATTGCTTGGACTCCGCATGCGAAAATTTATCTATCATGCAGTTTGGTTTAGTTATTAATTTAAAAAGAGAAAAGTCGCGAAATAATTAATGTTCCCCTTGTGTATATTTGCTAAAACGAGGAAACATTTAAATAAAACATAAAAATTAAAAATATCAGAGCACGGAAATTTACATTTCGTTCATTAAAGACGCGTAAAATGAAAATAATATATCACGTGTAGAGTCATCTCTTCCTTCTCATTTTCCCCCACACAAATTAAGCTCTTAACTTGAGGCCAGCAGGAGAGGCAGGTCAGGTACCCAGCAGATTTTGTTTTGTACTCTGGCAGCCCTGCCACCTAGTTTCCGAAGATTTCAGTGGCAAGGACCTATAATTATCGGGTACTAAAGTTCACGTTACTATGTGAAAGCTGTGTATTTATTTTTATTTTTATTACATGGCCCATACGAATCTAAAAAATAATAAAATTCGCACAGTAATGATAATACAAGTACTCGTTAAGCATGTGAAATATCCAAAACAAAAGAAATTCTCACAACAGAGAAGAATTACAATTCTCTCTTTTTGCAACCATATTCGTCGTCAATGGAACTCCTGATTAGCTACTGTTTCATACAAGTTATTGTTCGAAGCATTACATAACACTTCCATTTTATATCTTTTAAGCTCCATTTCTTTATTGAAAACCACGTTTTGTTTTTTTTAATTTATTCTCTTTTACGACAAAATCCCTCACTTCTTCAAATAAAAATTCGAAGACGAATAGATGCTCTACTGCAAAAGCTAAACAAAAGGAATATTATATTCGTGTCTGAGTCAAATTATTATATTCACGAACAAGGTTTAACATAAAGTGGTGTTCAAAGAAAGTGCATCACCCCTTAAAATTGTAATTGTCGTCCGAATAACCCAGGTACATGGCAATATTTCTTACAGATTGCATCAGATAAGATTAACACACATAGGCGATGACGTAATATTGCATCAGCTGTTACTTTCAGTTATATAAGCAAGCTCTGTAAGAGTTGCAGTCATTCCTTGCTTTTGTCAGGATGGAGAATTACGTGCAGTTGACGTCACGAAGAAAGTGTTATTGTTGCTTTAGGTGAGGAAGGATGTTCTTCCGTCATATTGCTTACAAAGTGTCTTGTAATCTTTCGACAGTGAGTAGGTTTTTTTTCCAAACTCATGAATACTGATTCTGTTGGTAGGAAAAAAGGAACCGGACGCAAACGATCCCTACGCCAAAACAGGACCGCGTTTTGGAGCGCTTATGCCTTAAAAACCGTAAAGCTTTTTCGTCTGAGGAAAAGAGAATGGGAAGAACATACTGGAGTAGTAGCAAGAGCAGTGACAGTCAGAAAACGCCTCTTCCAAAATGGACTTGTAGCCCGTCGTCCTAAGAAGAAACTCCTCACACAAAAAATGAAAAAAGGCCCGATTAATTTTGTGTAAGGAGCATGTCAAATGGATCCCCGAGCAGTGGAAGTCAGTTATTTTCTCGGATGAGAAGAAATTCAACCTGCATGGCTCTGATGGGAGACAAACGATTCGCCGTAGATGTAGTGAAGAATACCATCCAGACTGAATGGTGTCTACAATGAAATTCCTTACCAGCCAAATGATATGGGGGGGGTACATTTCTTTCATCTGCAGTTTATAAAAGGTTCCGTAAATGCCAATGGATACCCGGCTATATTGGAAGGAAATTGCTGCCAACCATTAGAGACCATTTCAACCTGACAAGCAACTGCATCTTTCAGAACGACTCCGCTCCTCGTCATCGGGAGAAAAGTGTAAGTAGGCACTTCTGTAGTTACTTTAGCTTCATTTGTGCGTTAGAGGTTCGACAGCAATGTGTTTACATTTGTTACAGGTGAAAAAATGGTTGGAAGAACGGTCCATTACAATTGTTAGCTAGCCAGGAAACAGCCCGGACCTCAATCCTATAGAGAACTGTTGGCATCGTGTGAAATCTGCAGATGCCAGAAAGAAACCAACGACCCTTCGTGAACTTCATAATTGGTGTTTGGAACCACGAACTATCAGTTGATTATCTGTTGAATATCAGTTGATTGTCTTCAGAAATTGATCTTGTCAATGCCTCGACGGTGTGCTGCTGTCATCAGGGCCAGAGGCGGTTCAACTAGATATTAGTTTGCACCTGGTGAATTTTTAATTTTGTTTTCCATTTAAAATGATAAACTGAAGCAAACTGAGGGCTTCTGATACATTTCAGCCTTAATTGTCGTGTTTACCAAAACTGTTGTATAAAGGTTGTAATTGCTCATTTTGGAATATTTTGAGAGCACCTGTAAAATGTTACTTAGCTTCTTTGCCTTAACTATTAATAAATATCTTTTGTTTATATTCCTATTTGTGATGCTAGTCATTAATGTAACATACATTACATTAATTGTATGTTACAATAAATTAATGTAACATACCATCGCGAAAAAGGGTTAGAAATGTGAAATTCCTAGGTGATGCACTTTCTTTGAACACCAGTGTATAACTGGGCTCACATCTGGTGAGTATGCGCTTGGAAACCCAGGGTCCTGGATATCATCATTCTTCTCTCTCTCTCAGGATAACTTGGGAATTTTTTTTTTTTTTTTTTTTTTGGCTGGTGCAGAATAAGCCTCAGGCTTCCTTGCACTATATGACTATATATGCCTTGTGCATTTATTTATTTTAAATATTGACATCTACACCTCTTGGCATCTCTCATATTGTGTGATTAACTTCACAACTGGGTCGTCATGTCTGCATTACCAGGGTACCTGCCCACCCACTGATGATCGGCCAATAGCCGTGAAACAGTGCTGTCTGGGTGGTGGTACTCAACTGAGAATAAGTAACAATAGCCTTCTCTATTAGTGAAGCGTTACTTATTCGAAGTAGTGCAATATCATGGCAACTCGTCGTGAAGGCAGAGCACAATATGAGAAACAGCAAATGATGCCTACAACAACTACTTTGTAGTTTATTAAGAGTTATCTATGGTGTATCTAAACACCGATATTATACTATATGACTAATAATAAGAATATTATCGCAAGGCATAATTCGCTAAACGCAACTATGTCCTCGGCAAAATCAAATTCGATATTTCTAGCCAGCTTGCATATCTCTTATGATAAAATATTCTAGTCACAACTTGTGTGACTGCTTTGTAACTTATAAACATGGCCATTAATTCTAGAGGAAAAAAATCGCCTTTGGATTTTATCAGAATTCTGTACATATGTGGATGCCATTACTTCATGAATAGAGGCAAAGTGCCAAAGAAAAACTCATCGCCATTTACAAGGTACACAACACACACACATTCCCTGCACTAAAGTTAGCTACGAGGCGTCCGCTGGTCTTTCTTTTCCTTTTTATACATTCACCTTCCTGTTACTACACAAGTTCGGACAGCAGTGTTATCACTTCGCAAGGAAGGTCTCTTGGAGACTACTGAACCATTAATAAAAAAGATACGCTACATTTGAAGCGTTTTGAAGTTTATCGATGCGTAAGAACGTCTAAAATCCTGATAACCCAGCAAAAGATTTTATTTTTGTGGATGGAATTCAAACACCAACAAGTAACCTGTAATACTAAAAATGAAATTACGACTTATTAAAATTCCAGTACACTGCCGTGCTAATCTAACAGTAAGGCCGCTAAATATTTACATTAGCGATCCAATACAAATGTGTTTAAATTCAGTTTTCTCGAAAATGATACTGCTTTTTTAAATTACACTGAGTATTTCTTATGATTTGAATCTGCCGACCTCAGACGATTGCTTCAATTGCTCTTCATCCCAGATTCGTTAATGGTATTCCGAGGGCCCTACTATCCATATACTCTTCTTGTTCATCAATCATATTAAAATATACTGAATTTCCCCATCTCTCCTTGCTGCATACGCACTTTTGTGTGCACTTCTATTTCCTCCAAGATCTACTTGAAATTTTTTTGCCAAGGTAACACCAGCTTGCAACGATTTCTTATGTTCGGATTCTGTGATAACAAAGTAACGCTAAACCACCTAAATATCTGTTTATTAGAAGGTACTAAAGCGCCGTTGGCCCGAGTCACTGCTCATACATAACATGGCATGGATTCGTCAAGGTGTTGAAAAGGTCAGTGTGGAATATTAGACCACCCGCGTAAGGATTTCTGTCCAAAATTCCTGTAGTGAATTGGGCGAGGTTTGCTGACGAACTCGCCTTTCCAGTTCATCCTACAGATGCTCAATGGTATAACAGGCCTCCGTAGCCGAGTGGTCAGGAGCGGGAGTGCAGTAGCACACGCTCTTTGAGTAGACCGGGGTTCAAGCCCCTGACTGCTGAATACGGTCGATCTGCCAACCCGCACTGGACCAGCGTGGCAGATTATGGTCCATTTCTCTCAGCATGAATTGTTGAGTAGGCTTCCATCCTGCAGTGGGTTGATAATGGCTGCACTTTACCTTTTTATTGAGATCCTACGATTGGGCTAGCCAGAACAGATGTTTGCTATCTTCTTCGATGTCCTGAAACAACTCTTTCACACATTTGGCTGATAATTGTCACCTTACCTTGAAAACGCTTCTATCCAGAGGAATAAAGTATACAACGTTGCCGGGTGCTTTTTAGAACGAGGTTTTGAATGTAAAAAGTTGATTACGGCTGCTATTCTCTGGCAACGATATTCAGACTTGATGTAATGTTCAAGGTGCCCCCCTAGTGGAATCAAGGCAATAACAATACGCCACGAAGACGTTTCCTACACCTCCTCGAGCAGTCAATAATATGTATAAAACAGAATAGTTCCAACGCTTTGTACCATTTCCATCATACATGCACTCTTTCATTGGTGCTGACAAGCGTTAATCGGGAGGCATCGGACACACGACTGGAAGTACTGTACGCGAGAAGCTGTCCATTCCCCATTGCTTAAGACTGCATCTAGTACTATTTGGATCACATGGTTTGCCAGCAAACGTCACACACCCTGTGTTTAGCTCTTTATGAGTTGAATTTACTATTACTAATATTTACTTACGTGCACAAATGTTAAATGCTAGAAACGCCAGCTGCTCCACTCACTAATGGACTCAATGCAGTACTTTTGCGGCCGACCGGGCTAGCCGAGTGGGTAAAGTACCTGCCCGGCAACCCAAAGGTCGCGGGTTCGATTCCCGCCTCGGGCTTGGATCAAAGTACTGCAAAAACCTTGGGAGGTGCATTATGGCCACAGAAGCCTATGCGCCAACAACTACAAAAAAAAAAAAAAAAAAAAAAAAAGTACTTTTGCTCACTAAGATAGGAAACCATTTCACAGACTTCAAACTGCTTCTTCCTCCTTTCTAGCGGATTGACTTCAAGTGCGGTTTTCGCAACCTATTTCTTTCTTTTTTTTTTCTAAAGAAGTTCTGGAAAAGAAAACTTTTCACAAAACGCCTTATTCCTCGTGTTACATAAATACGTGCTAAAATGTGCGTGCGTTCACGTTACATCATGATCTAGCTGTTTTTGTACTTTGTGTGCTCATTACTGTTTGCACACTCTTAATTGGTAGCTTTCTACAGCATTATCTCATTGAGCTGATTAATGTTTAATACCTGGGGGATTAGGCAAGCTTATGCAGATTATGAGAAGTCTTTGGCAAAGAATACAAAGAAAAGTAACAAGGATTTCCTTGTTACTTTTCTTCAACACTAGACATTAGAAGCAAAGGGATGAATCACATTGGGCCACTGGATCCAAATGACACAGTATTGACGATCCTGTACAAATTTCTGATAAACTGAATAAATATTTTGATCTGTGTTCACAAGAAGAAGATTTTAGGGACAGAGTTAGCAGGAGCCTGTCTAATATGGATTGGGAGTTAAATTATTTTGTAATAATGGAAAGTAAGGTAGAAGAGAAACTGCTGCAGCTAAATGTGAACAGAGCAGTTGAGGCTGATGGAATCTGCCCCCATTATATTAAAAGATGGTAGTTGAAATCTTCGGCCATAAATGATGAGAGCAACCTCATACAGTATCGAAGGGAAATGCTTGCAAATTGCCGAAGTGCAAATATATTTCCTTTTCACAAGGATTCGCAGGTAAAGTGGATAATTACTAATGGTATAGAAATTTTTGAGACATCTGTACATGATTCTTGAACAGCAGTGGAAACTGTATCCGTTGATATCCGAGGAAAAAGTTTTTTTACGAACTAATTGTCTGAAAAAAGGCACAACTTCACTTCTGATAAGTTTTGAAATATGTGACTGTTACGGTAATGCCAGTACAGTAATCATTTCCACTTTTAAACCATCAACGTTTTCTACCTAAAATGAATCCACTCCAGTATTGTTCGCCAAAAATTTTGGCGTGTTACAAAAATCTGTATTTTTAAGTTCCTTAAAAGTTCAACAAGGTGTTTTCTATCATATATAATACGCATTGAAGCCAGGAATTATGTTAAATTTCTCAGCGGCATCCTAAATCCTATAAAATCTGATATAAATACGTCTTTGAATTTCGATATTTTATTTTTACTATGTTTGGAAACGATGGGTTACTTTTATCGTTACTCTATAATTTATTGGACGTACGTGTTGATCTCTTGAAACGATATCTCTCTTAAAATTCAAACTCAAAGTAGCGGTTAAAATGAATCTCATCTTCCTTCCGGTACACAGAAAGGACCTCACAATTTGTCAAGGGATTTGTACATGACAAAAGTGGCAAAGTTGGACTAAACACTTTCGAGGCGAGCGCTCGGAATGATTTATTCAAAATAATAAATTATTCATGACACACAGCATCTCTCTCTCTCGTTCGCAAAGAATCATTCTACTCCACAGGAAAGCAATCAAAGAATCCTGACGGACAAATATTTTAGTTCATTCTCAAGCTATCCTCATGTCCACGGGCAATTAATGCATTCGTGACGGATAAAACCTTTCACTGTCGCTTACTCTGTGTGGAATGAGAAAAATAAACTGCAGAAGTCTTCAAAACACTGAAAATAGAAATATTCAAATAAACAGATAAAAGTTCACAATATTAAACACTAAAAATATTAAATCGTATTACTTTATTGTTATTATACTGCCCAGTCGAACTATGACGAGCTCCATGTTTTAACGATTGGCCGTTCCTCCCATACTTGCGGTCCATACGAATACGTGATCGACATGAGCAAGGGACGTGATCTTATGGACTTTGAAAGAGGGATACCTTAATCTGCCGACAACAGTCCCCAGATTAATGGAGGGCACACATGCCCAATCGAAGAAGGTCGTATTGAACGTAACCGCTTCAATTAAGCCAAATACCTATATAGGCAAATGCCCAAAAAGTATTTTTTTTTTTTTTTTTTGTAATTCTACCTTAAATGAAAATGTAAATCTGGATGCATCTCAGAATTTCTAAAAATGCACCTCATAAACATTTAATGTGAAGCTCGCATGCTCATTCATTCTTTTGTCCCATCAACTCTCCTCCCCTGTTCTATTTCAGAAATGAGAAAATATAGGACCTCATTGTGTAAACTGAGATTTTACCCATTAAAACAGCTTCAAAAAAGATTAGGAGAAGCAAAATATAAATAGTTAAATTAAAACAAAATGGCGTACTTTTGGAGGTTTCTGAACTTCTAGAACGGCGAGCCTCTCTAGTTAAGAACCCCTGTCTAGCCTATCTCATCTTATTTTATACAGACAATTCGTCCTAATATTAAACAGAAATCATTCGAAACACAGGGTTCGAAAAAGGTCCTGTACTTTCAGCAATTACTAACCTTTGATTTAAGTGATCAAATTAAATTGAAAACAGTATTTAAATGCTTAAAGATCGAAATTCTGTTAAAGAAATTAAAGATAATAATAATAAACTTTCTTCCGATCAATTTCTTTGTAATATACTACAGTTGTTTGATTATTATTCTCTTATCTCTATTGAGAACTAATATTGCGCCAATCATTGCATCTACTAAATATCACTGTGAGTAATAATACAGGTTAAGACAAATTTATTCACAATCGACATAATTTCTCAGTTTACTTTTCTGGTTATTTCATGTCACTTAAAAACGAACATCATCCATCTAATATCCATTAACAGATTTATAAATAAGGACAAGAAAAAGAAAATCTAATTGGAACTGTGCTGTTAATTACTTATTCAGAATTTTAGTTACAGGGCTTAATTAATCTTCTCGACTTTCATATGCAAACAATTACAGCGGATTCCAGGAGAATGGCATGCATTTACTAGTCGCGATGCAGGGAACCATAAGTGTTGTTTCTTTGGACAATTCTGTGTCTGCATGGTACACTTTTGTGGAAGACTCGAACGACTTTCAACATGGCAATCTTCCAAGCTATCGACCTAACTGATCTACGGGATAAAACTGAATACAGAATTAGGAGAGGACCAAGGCAGCTCTCTTCGTTAATGCAGCTCACGAAAAGGGGAGTGAACACAATACCAGTAGTCTTCTATCACAAAGTAGTAGAAGATCTTCTGAAACTGATTAAAGCAATGATTATGGCAAAGAAAGGCAAACTCACTATTGATTTTTTTTGGAATAAATACAGATTTCGTTCATGACTACAGGTGCTGAATGAAAAGAGCTTCATTGACTCCACATGAGATTTCATTAATGAGATGGAAACTGCTGCGCTTACTATTTTAATCGAGCATTTCTGGAATTATCAAAATTCAATTGATAAATTATTCTCTACGTGATCCTCTAATTTTCTGACAAAAGTATATCCGTTTTATTTTAATTCTTCCGAAAATACCGTTAAAAAAAAAAAAAAAAAAAAAAAACCGCTATTTATTCTCGGAATAGCTTAATTCGACACAAGTAAACATAAGCGAAGAGCATTTTTTTTTATCTATCTCGCGCAGCTAAATCTTCGCCAAGAATATTAATATAACGTTTTGCAATTAAAACAAAATATGCGTTAATTAATAATTCCACTTAGAATGCAAATGAGAGCGTGATTAAATGCGCAAATCCGTATCTTGCCATCTGGTGAAAATTATTATTGTACCGGAGCACATAAATAACGCCTCGAGCACTCGATGAACTGCAAATAGCGTGATTATACGCGGTAATTACCTCTACTTTATTAGCAGACAGTAGTTTCCATCTCATTAATTTTTTATTGGATCAGATTTTAATTACGCAAACTTTTTCATTGCCTTATTACCAATCAAATTTATTTATATAGGCCGCTTTAATATCCAGCGTCACACTTTTCGCTTACAACAAAAAAGTTGCGCGTTCAGTTCACGATGCCGATATTAGCACATTCGGAACACCGTAAAACCGCACAAACCAGTTGTTTAATATTTAGTCGACAAATATCATTATTCGCCCAAACACTATCATTTAAGCAAAGCACTTAATATGCCACTATGCAAATTTATTGCAGCGTTAAACTCGCTCAAGTAAGCAGTCAGAAACAAAACAGAAACGTTTTTAATAGCCACGTTTGACTTATCAATATTTATTGATTTATAATTATATTTATTCTAATTTACATTAATTACATATAACGCAATACTGATTTGAATCTTGAATGTCACGATCTTCTAACAAAATCACTCTAACAAGTGATTTTTTTTTATTAGAAAAAAAATAATAATAAATATGTAATAATGAAATAGTAATTAACACGAAAAAGGA
Source organism: Mastigoproctus giganteus (assembly GCF_048544385.1). Classification (NCBI taxonomy): domain Eukaryota; kingdom Metazoa; phylum Arthropoda; class Arachnida; order Uropygi; family Thelyphonidae; genus Mastigoproctus; species Mastigoproctus giganteus. The sequence goes on along the minus strand of NC_143582.1, from coordinate 117,962,077 downwards.
ATACAAGTTGAGTATACCATGAAATGACATCGGCTAACTAAGACCTGCACTTACATAACTGTCCTTTACAAACAGAAAGATAGGCCAAGATGCCACGCGATATGCCTTGTCTGTCCACAGATCGATGTCGAGTGTCCAGAGTCACATTTGGGAAGTGTCGCTTGAAATTCTGTAACCTCTGGAGCCTTGAGCACAAGGAGGGGGTACTGCAGAGATGTCTGCCTGGCAAACGCCAACCAATCGTGTTCCAGATGTTGATGTAATCATGCTTATCTGAGCACAGATGAAGGAATACCTTTATTTTTAACACATGGGCTCTGTGGACTGTGGGCGTGTATTGCAGGTTGGAGCAGAGTGCAGATTTAGATGTCGTGTAGATCTGGTGCGACCACAAGTTGGCTCACTTCAGCATCCAGAATTCGAGGCCCCCCCCCCAGTTTCCTGGAGCTGGTGGGTGGTGCCGCCGACCAAACTTCCACGGCATAGGAGAGCACACTGCAGAAGTAAGTTGCAAGGTATTTCTTGATTATCTGCTTATTGTGCGTTTTGCACAGATCAATTTTCATTCCCCAGAAGGCTCTCAGGGCTTTGGAACACTGAGCTTGTATTTGTTTTTTATAGGTGAGGTTGGAATCAAGAATTACTCCTAGGATTCTGACACTGTCTGTGGGAGTCAGAACATTTCCTGCGAATTCCAGATGTAGAGAAGATGCAGTATCAGCAGAAGTCATCCGACCTGCAGTAAAGATGAGATAGTTCGACTTCTCTGGAAATAGTTTGACTTCTCTGTTTACAGATTCAGAGGAGGTTTGTCTTTCTTGTGAGTCACCAACACAGCATTTGCATGGCAAGTAACGTACAATATCATCAGCACACGATAGGAACGCTGGAATTTGATCCATTAGTGGAACGAATATTGCTGCAAATAGCAAGGCTGAGAGAGAACCACCTTGTGGGATCCCTACCTCGACGCTTTTACAGACTGTAATGTTATTGCCTGTGAAATGAAGCAGATTATTGAGGATCTCGAGCATATTTCCGGATATCCCGTAGAATCTTTCAAGTAAGGCAAGAAGGGGCGTGATTTGGATTGAGTTGAAAGCAGATTTCATGTCCAGGAAAATGGTGTGAAGATCTTCGTTGTCATTCCAGGTGTGAAGTATTTCTGTGATAAGGACTATAGGCAGGTTACAGTATATCTATTAGGCATGGCAAAATGGGTATGTTCGGGCCTACGCGCAAAGATTGCGAGTGCTACATCATTATAGATGCACTTCTCGAGGCATTTAATATTGTCCTGAAATCAGCCGGTATTTTCGCATCCGGCTTCTTCGGAACTGCCGAACGCTGTATTACAATTAGTTTGAAGGCACCTGTACATATTTGAGTACTTTGTTGTAGAGTTGAATGAGCTCTTTGCTGATGAAATAAGAAGCAATTTTTAAACTAAAGAGAGGTATTCTGGCAATTCCGGTAGTGGACTTGTCAGGAAGAAAATTTATTAATTTTATTAGCCGTTCTTTGGAAATTTCTATATTATTAGTAGGTGAAGAAACGTTAAGCGCTTCTTTCCAAGGATATGTTTCGGCCACACAGTTATCTCGCTTAAAACGCAGCACATGCTCACACCATTCCTGGACAAAGTGCAAAGTGTTAGTTGTCTGATGGCACGAGGGGTTCCCCCATCTCCGCGTTGTATACGCTGTTTGTGTAACACAAAACTCTATGAAGTGCAGAAATTTAAAAAGTGTGGGGAGTGGAAGGATGTGTAGTGTTGTGTACCGTTGTTCTTCTGACCATTTAGCCGTTGGGACCCACCGTTACCGCACTTGGCCGAGGCAGGTCAGGTACCCAGTAGATTTTTTGTACTCTGGTAGGCCCTGCCATCTAGTTTCCGAAGGTTTCAGAGGCAACGTCCTATGTGTGGAAAAAAAAAAAAAAAAAAAAAAAAAAGAAAAGAGAGGGTTAACGCTAGAATATAAAAGCCGAGAGAAGTTTATGTAAGCGCGGTTTAAATTTGGACGTTATTAATTGATAAATTGTGTTGGGTGTACACTGCGAGTCAGATAGAGTAGGGAAGGACTGAAGGCTGGGGAAAAAGACAGAGGTATGGGGACGAAAGAGAAGGCGATCCCAGAAAGTCAGTGAGGTAGGCCCATGCCTGCCTCACTGACTTTGGCCAATGCCTCACCAGGCGGAAGAAGGGACGGCAGGGGGGAGGAGACAGGGACCGTCTCCTCCTCCCCCGGACGGGGAGGAGAGTAAAAGAAAACCAGGCTAGAGTGCTCAGTTTGATTGGCAATGTGGCTTTTGGCAGAGAAGCTGCTGTTATCTCCAATGTCTGAGTTTGGAGTCAGGTCCCAGTTGATCTTGCCTGCAGATTCAGTTGCAGTTGTCAGCCCGATGGAACTTGGATGAAAGAAGTGAATTTCAGTTCAATTGAGCTTCCATGCGGTTGGCGGTTGATGCTACTGGAGAGATGTGCCCAGAATCTGTCTCAAGTTATTGGTCTTGGTGGTTTAAAAGGCTCCTTAATGTTCCTCTGTTGAAGACTACCTGTGCAAAAGTGGTGAGCCATTTATAATTGTCATGGGTGTGAATTAGTATATGTTCTTGATCCTTTGGCAAATTAATAATCTTTGTGATCAGAATAGATCTCAAGTCTTCATAGTCAGGACAGTCATACATTATATGGTGCCAAGATTCATCTGTGTCACAGTGTGGATCATCTGTGATGCCCAGAGACGTTAATTTTTCTTGTATCAACCCATGGCCTGTGAGGAGGTACGTTATGTACACGGCAGGGGAAAAACCAGCTTGGGACTTTTGGGATGAATTTCTTTGTAATTGCTCCCTTAGTGGAATGCGTTCATCTGTCCTGTAAGACCTGCTGTAGGTGAGCAAGAAGGTGCAGATGATAGAACATGCCACATCTAGTTATTTCAAGGTCTAGAGGGAGGACTCCAGCGAGGACTTGGAGAGCAGGAGTGTTCACCGTGCAGCAGGCTCTGGTGATAGTAAGTAGTATTGCTCTTTAATTGGTGACTAATTTCTTCTGATTTGTGACAATAGTTGCTCAGTGATAACAAACCCCTGTAGCATATGAGATGGTTGGAATAAATACTGCTTTGTAAAACAGGACTACGGTACATCGGTTTAAATCCCAATACCTGCGGTTGACCTTTGCCACCAATGCTGTGTAATTTCTTTTCTTCTTTTGGATATACTGTAAGTGTGGGAGGAAGGATAGTTTTGAGTCCGGTATTACACGAAGGTGCTTAAGCTGGGTGCGGTGCTTGATGGTTGTGCCATTGATCTTAATCTGCGGTGGTCTGGTTGAGCTTATGTTCCCTTTCAGGAGGATGCTGGAGGTTTTCTCAGCCGAGATTGTCAGATTGTGCTGGGTAGCCCACTACTGTCCTTTGGTATTGCACTCCTTCCACTGGACGACAAATTGGTGCAGCATCAATAGATAACAGAACCAGGTACAACTACTTATGCTTAGAAATGGGCACTAGGCAGTGATTGACCGGGTGGTTATCGCTGTAGACGGAGTTACTTTTTGAACACAGATTTTCCAAGGTGGATTTCGACTAAACGTCTAGGGGCCACCCAAAACAAGTACATACGCACACATACACACATAGTATACCTTTTATTGCGTTTTATTGCTTGCAAGTGAAGCTGTATAATTAAAATAGTTTCTTATGCAGAATGCGACGATTGTAAATAGAAAGTGTTTGTATATATCTATCTATATATATATATATATATATATAAAATAAAAATGTATGCATGTAAAAAAAAAAAATAATAAAAACCTCCAGAAAGTTGGTCCTGTGGATCTTTCTGATTACCCCAGAGTAGGGAGTGTCTACAGTGACAGATCTTCCACATAGATAGCTTTAATGCCAGAATAGAGATTTTGAGAAATCTGTGCTTGCCTGAGCCTGCCAAGGACGCTCGGCCGCCAAAGTGAGTCGAACGCTCCGGCGAAGTCGACTGCAATTACAATGAATTTGGTGGACATCAAAAGACAGAGGAGTGCAAGTATGACTTGTGGCTACGGAGACCACACACGTTTTCTCCTGGATAGCAGGCCGTTCATGAAATTGTCAATAGCTGATTGTTTACGCTTCTGGAAATCCAACCTTCCTTCGGAAAATTTGTCATATGAGCCTTATGAAGGAGACTTCTTGTAGGAGGCATGGGCTGCCTGTTTTTCCCTAAACGCCTTAATCAGGGGATCATTCCACGATGGCGTTGAGTGGGGACTAAGTCACTAAGTATTCATGTTTTGCACATTGCAGACCTTGCAATGAATTCCATCCATCTCGAAAGCCAGAAAGCAGCCTCACTGATGTTAAGCTCAGCCAATATATTTCATACGTCAAGTTGGAAAAGGGTAGTAACTTTTCCAATGTTGATGTATTTTGGATTGTATACTCTCCTGACAGTGTTTGTAGTTTGTATTTGCGTACCTTCATCTTTAGGTGCCTGCAGCGATATCATAGCAGCGATGGTATCGTAATCGGACGGGAGGTTATTGTTATTTGTTTTTTTTTTTTTAGGAGCATTAGCAACTAAGGCCATATATATTGCTTCGGGGATAAGCGGTGGTCATTCCCTGACCTTTCGCATCCTCCGTATTTGGTGGTCACGGGCTCGAACCCCGATAGAATCAAGAGGCGTGTGCTACGCACTGCTCCTGCCCACCTGGCTACGGAGATGCCTTGGACGGGAGGAAGTTCTCAGTTATGGTCAGGTTTCCTTTACTGAACAGTTTGAGAATATGCGCTGCAGGGTGGCATCGCCATATGAGGGAGGAACATGAATAAGACCAATGCACATTTCCGACATGTTCAATGACAGTGTATCTAGGAGCTTCTTTGTGGCTGGCAGTGGAAGTTTAAAGTCTCCGAGGATGATGAGCTTTTGCCGATAATTGATTGTGGATGACAGCCATGCTGTCAGATTAAGGATACAATCCTCAGAAACCGGTGGAGGGAAATCAACGGCACACACACACAGATCAACAAACCAGCAATTCGGTAGATTCGAAGAACTGCTTTTATGTCACCTCCTGGATAAGTGGATGCCTTAATTAGGGGAAGTGAATTCCTTTGACAAATTGCTACATCTCCAACTCGTCTCACAATTCTATTAACAGCCAGCGTGTGATAGCCAAGATTTGAGGTGAAGGTAGCAATTTCCATTTCATCTCTGAGCCAAGTTTCAATCAGAATGACGAAGTGCAGGAAGGCAAATACTCTGCGCAGGAAAGCAAATCAAATAGGCCATCCAGTTTGTTTTTGACACTCTTGATGTTTTATAGGAAACATTGGATATTTACCTCCACAGAAGATTGTAATATGATGAGATGACTCACTGAACAGTATCTGCTTTTCATATAATGATCTCAAATCTCGTCCACTGACCGATGTCGCGTTCGATATGCCCTGTTGCCGGATATTCTAACTGGAATGCGACCAGTCTGATGTTCACTCGTCATCTCCACGCTAGACATCCACGAATTGCACCCACTCCCAGATATAAATTGGGAGACTTCGCTAGAGAGGACAGATAGCTATTCTGGCATAGTTATGCATTGTTGTGGACTGGGGTTCGGGCTTGATGAGTTCTTAGCCTTTAGTCTCCCATAGTATGGCATCACCAACAGGCCTCTGGGCCAGTATTCGGGATCCTGAACGCCTCTGGGCCAATCTGGATCCTGAAGGAGGTATAAGACAGATGTTTGATATTGATTTTGAAAGGCTTACCGGGCATGCCTAGTTCCTTCAATAGTGCCTCTATTTGTTCAACTTTTGTCAAAGGGATCCAGCCTGCTAGTTAAAATATTCGCGTGAGTATTGGTCGCTTGGCGATTTCGTATTCTGAGGCTAGTCTTAACTACTCTCGTGTCAATCAAGGTGGTCTTGCTGTTTCTGGAATGCCGTTGGCGTGGGGATGCTTGCATCAGTGCAGGTCCGGGCACTAGGCTTCTCTGTCCTGTTCCTGTGGGACAGGACAGGGAAGCCTAGTGTTCACGGGCAAGAGACCTTGTGTAGGCTCAAGGACTTTCGTTGATAATCTTCAAGCTGGCGCAGACGCTCCCTTAGCGAGCTAGTTTCTGAATGCAGTTTTCTTAAAACGCCTTCAATGGTTTCTCAGTGTTACACCCGCAAAAAGTGCAGCTGACTGAAGCCTGTGATTCCGTTTGAGTACAATTATCAGTAACCTCAGGCTAAAGCTTGTTGTTCACTAAGAGTGGAATTGTTGTGTGGTGACGTCATTAACATAATTCAGCATTCCAGAGGGAGAGATTGTGGGGGAGGGAGGCAAGTGCGCCAAGGGAGCAATCAATATGTCAGCTGTATCTGATGAATCACCATTTTGCTTTGAGCAGAGCGCACATCTCCATTTTGATTTCCTAAGTTGCGCAGTCCGTTTTAAATCTTTTATGCCACTACAAAAATTGAAAAAAAGCTGGCATGATGTACATTTTATTAGGCAGTCGGAGAGTTTTTGCAGCTTGAGCAGGGTTTATATATATCTTTATTGCAGGCAGTGATTGGTTACATGATTGCCTGATGCAATAATACCCACAACAGCGACAATGCTAGGGGTTTAACATTAAATAACTTATACAGGAAAAATTACTTAAAACATATATTAGCACATAAAACGTATAATTACATATTTTACATATACAATTAATATTAACATGTGAAATGAATAAACATGAAAAGCGATGAAAAGAGGATGGCAGTCACTCGGTTGAAGACGAGAGCTGGTCCCTCATGATGCGTCTTCTGTACGATTTGTCCTCTATGAACTTTTTGTAGTCCACATCCATCTCCTGGACATTGTGGAGCATCTCCATGGGCAGGAATCTATCCCCTATTCTGAGCCTCCACGCCACAGACTGCAGAGAGGGGAGGGCTCTTAAGGGTTTTGGTGGGATCCTCCAATTGCACATCTGCCAAAAATTTGCCGTATTGACTTCACCCGCTATCATTTTAATTGTCACAAGCAAGTGGAGGGCAAATATCCGTTTGGAGACTTTTCTGTAATTTAGAAGTTGGGTGATATCTGAAGTATGTATGAGTGGTGGCAGTTTATGCTTGAAGAGGACCCACCGAATAAGCCAGTACTCATCAGATGCAATGGTTTTTAGCGTGGTTTTCGTTGCCGACGCCCAGATTTCTGACCCGTAGGTGATGACTGGCTGCAAAAACCGGTATACGTATTGGAGCGTGTACTCAGGCTCTGTGACATGAAGGAGGTGTTGTTTGGCAAGCCATCTTGCTCTGCAGACCTTGTTGTGAATGTCTGCAACATGGTGTTTGAAACTGAGTTTAGGGTCGAATATAACGCCGAGATCTTTGTGCTTGATGACTGGGGTGATGGGGGTTCCGTGGATTTCCAGGTTTAGTTGCGTTGGGTTTGATTTGAGGGAAAATACCATTTGTGCAGATTTTTTTGAATTTATCTTAAGAGAGAACTGTGCCAAGTATGTAATCAGATTCTTGAGGCTGTTGATAATGTTTCCAGAAACAGAATCAGGTCGGGCGGTCCCGCTGATCCGATAGAGGAGCTTCAAGTCGTCTGCATAACTGATAAATTCTGTTTGCTGACACAGGAATGGGTGGATGGCAGCCGTAAAGAGGAGCCCTGAGAGAACTCCGCCCTGGGGTACACCTACACAAACTTTCCTTGTGAAAGATTTTTTATTCACAGTCAAGTGAAGGACCCTGGTCGTAAGTAGCGACTTCAAGAATTCCAGTATATTGCCTTTTATCTGGTATCCATCCTCACAAAGTTGCAGGAGGGGCTGGATGTCTATACTGTCGAATGCAGACTGGATATCCAGATAAACAATTGCCATCTCCGCCCTGTCTTGTAGAGCCCCCAGAATGGTGTTGGTGGTTTGCAATAGGTTTGTAATGGTGGACCTGCGTTTCAAGGCATAGTGAATGTATGGTGATTCACATGGCAGAACCTGGTTGGTTAGGACAGGAAGAAGGCACTTCTCCATGACTTTGAGGAGACATGAGGCTTTCATTATTGGCCTGAATTGTGAAATTGATGTCGCTCCTTGTGTTTTGGGGATTGGTCGGACAATATATTGATTCCAGGCTGTTGGGAAACTTTGCGTTGTGAGGATTCCATTGAAGATACCTAGGAGTGCATCAATGATGAATACACTAACGCTCTTAAGAATGAATTGTGGGACCCCATCATATCCAGTGCAAGACGTTGGTGGGATATCATTGATGGCCTGGATAAGCTCTCTTTTTGTGATGATGATGGAAGCGAGGACATCTCGCTGACAACTGTTGTGAATTTTAAAGTCTGATGCTGACTTTGGCTTAAATCTTGTGATGTAGTCTAGCCATTCAATTGGATTAAGTTGTTGAGGGAATTCATCATGCCTTGCCTTAAACGGTGCTTTCCCGATCTTGATTGTTTTGTCGATATAGGCTTTAATGGCTTCAGATTTGCTTCTATTGAACTGGGCGCGGGCTCTTGAGTATGCAATTCTGTCTAGTGGGTCTAATTTTGCTTTCCATTTTGCATGTAGTCGTTGTTTATTCCGAAATTTAAGGCTGAGATCTTGGGTCCACCATGCTTTGCTTCGACAGGAGATTGAAACTGTTTTTGACGCTGCAGTTCGAGCAATAGACTGCAGCCAGCAGGTAAGAAAGTGCAGCCCGAGCTGTGGATCACATTGGTTTAGGGCTTCCCAAGGAAAAATAGATGCTGCGAAGCAGCATTTCTCTGGATTGAGGAGAGAAGGGCTAATCACTATCTTCTTAACTGGTGCCTGATGTTGCCAGGATGTCCTGGGAGTGATTGGAAGAATGAGGCCTACTGGTAGATGGTCTGACATGAAGGCTGTTTCCGGTTGGCTGTCAACGGTGAGGGTGTCTGTTGCAAATATTAGGTCTAACAGGTTAGAGCCTCTGGTAGGGGAAAAATTCTGGAGGGTCAGACCTACTGATGCCAGATTAGAAGATAACAATTTGCGAAGACTGTGTTGGCCTGAGCTAATATTAAAGTCTCCACACACTAGTAATGTTGCTTTAGGGTGGCATTGATTAATGATCCAGTTGGAGATCTCTTGTAAAGTGTTCTTTACTGTGGGAGGGGGGATGTAGACTGTGCACACGTCAAGTCTGTGGCCTTGAATGCTGAGTGAGGCTCTTGCAGCTTCAAACCGTTCTGTTTTTAGTGTTGCTGAGCTTGTCAGTGAGAATTTTTTTGTGTTGAAGAGAATGCCTACACCACCACCAGTTGTCCGTTCCCTGGAGGCAAAAATGCCCGAGAAGCAAGTGGCTTGAGAAAATGCGAGGTCTTCTTCATTGGGGAACAGCCATGTCTCTGTGATACAAATGATGTCATACCACCTTGACAAAAGAAGAATTTCCATTGTCTGAAGTTTATTTCTCAGACTTCTAGCATTTTGATAGAAAAGGGTGCACATTAAAGAAGTTTGGATGTATGTCCTTGTTGGAGCTCTGATGGCCTTCATCAATCGTCTATGGTTCGTTCTGGAGGTAGTTCTCACCTGAATCTTCATATGTCTTCCCTCAGGCGTTTGTGGTGGGTGATCATGGCCCTGGCAAGCTTCTGTGAGGGTGTTTGAACCTTTAAGAACCCAAATTATGTTTGAACCTTTAAGAAGGTTCAAACATAATTTGCTCAGTATAACCGGAATGTTCCTTCCCAAACTTCGACTTAATGGCGGGTCTGAGTCAGGTTTTCCTTTCATTATTTGTAGTTTTATTACGTTGGGGATACCGCATCCAGGTAGAGGTACGCTTTGTAGTGTAGAAGTGTTTCACTAGTGCCCCTGCAGGCCAAGAAGATGCAAGGCTGAGTAGTTTGTAGTTTGATTCTGCTGTAGTGATTTTGAATGATGCATAGTATGGTTGTTTGGTCGTGAGCCTGGTAACTTCTGTGTCTATACCTAAGTCTTCATTCAAATAAGACCACATCTGTTCAACAGTTGTCTGTGGAGAAAGCCTGGAGACAAAAATTGATTTTTCATGTGATGAGATTTTTAGTGGAATTGCATGTATTTTCGTTGAGTTAGCAGTCCCGACTGTGGGCTTCATGTTGTAGTTTGGCTTTTCTGGTGCAGTTACTTGGTTTTTTGTGTATTTCTGCTTCCCTTTGCACGGTGTCATCTTAGGAAATGTTGGGTGTCTTGGTTTGGTTGTTTCCTCGATGTGGGGGCGAGATGAATAATTTCGGGATGATTTGCTGTGGTTCTGAAATTTCCGGGTGTGATTTGGTTGATAGGGAAGCTCCGGTGCCTCAGATTGTAGACTTTGCATGCCGGGAATTGGTTGCCCCTCTTCCTCTGGTGCGTGCGGCCTGACCCGTAAGCTGGGGGCATTCTTCCAAGGTGTCCGGACGGTTGAATGATTAGATTTAAGGACATCTGCAAATGTAGCACATTGGCTTACTTCTGAGTCTTGGACGGAATAGTTTTGTACCCGAGACGGGAGAAAATGGGTGGTGCTGTCCTTCTGTGATTTATGTGAGGAGGGGTAAGAGGAGGTTTGGAGTTCAGACGCTGGTTCTCCAGGAGGGGGAAATCGTTCATTGCGTTGAAAACTCTTATTCGCTCCTAATGTTTTTTCCTTGAATGGCTTGGTATTGATCCTGAGTGGGGGATGATATTCATCAGTTGTCTTTTCCTGTGATCGAGAATGATTTTTTCCTTGGGAAGAACACTGTTCGTTCGTGCCTTCTGAAGGGGGCTGTTGGAGACCAGTGGATTCGCCCTGATCAGGGATGTCGATCGAGGCCTCAGCGGAGTCGCTTCTTCTAGGATTTGTAGCGGAAGGAACGTGACTAGATTTTGTTTTACACTCAGGACAAATTAACATGATATTGGTCTTTTCATAATTTTTATAAATCTTAATAAGGTCCTGCGCGTTGAGCAGATTGAGAAGCTCTCTAGAATCCTCGGACTTATTCAGTTCGATTTTATTGTAGATATCTAGAAGAATAAGCTTGATGTCCTTGTTACATCGGTGCAGAAATGTGACGTTATCATGAAGTTCTGCGAGGTTCGCTTTCATCATACTAAAGCCGAATTCCATTTTCGAAATGACGTGGGATGAGGTCTCCTGGAGGTTCCTTAGCTCGTTTTCCATGAAGTTGACTCTTGACATCACAATTTCCGAACTGCTGACGATCGCTTCCATGACGTTGGAATTACTTTCTGTAGTCATTTTATGCTGATGTTCGAGTTTTGCGACTACATTCTCTGTCAGACGCATGTGAGAATCTTTTAACTGATCTAGTCCGGATACCAATTCCGTAACGGCGACTTGAATTGGGTTCACTAGGACTCTCAGCTCATCACAGCCAATGGGATCAGTCTGTTCCGAATGTTTTCTGTAAAAGGTGGGATGCGCAGTATCAACTTTATCGCTGTCATTATTGATCATTTTGCAGACATCACATTTCCACGCAAGTTTAATTTTCTTTGCAAGCTTTTTTACATCCGAATATGGGCTACAAGGTCCGCAGAGACATATTTTTCGACGGCATTGTACCCAAAATTCACTAAACACTACAGGAAGAGTTATGACAAGGTTGCTGACAAAGGAAAAGCAGAGTACTTACTGACCAAGGAATGTTCCTTCAGGCTAGGATTAAGTCGGATGGTGAGAAGCTGACTGCTTACTTTTTTCAGTATGTGGGCTCCAACGGGTAAAGGAATAAACATTGTAATCACAATGGCGAACAACAAGGTCCGATTCAACTTTAGCAATACTGCCAGGAAATCCGAAATTTCTGGACGAATAAGTAGCAAAAAGCACTTCGATAATAATTCATCACTTTGGTTTTTTTCTCCCAAAAAACAGGCAAACTGACCGTAGAAAACACAATTTACAGAAATATCGCACAGACGCCTCATACCCTTAGTTACTTTGGAATAATTTTAGTTTCTTCAAAGGCTAAATACAGCAATTTATTGAAGAAGTGTTTTGTATACAATAAATATTATATATATTGTTAAAACTGGTGTATTTTATTTATTTTCAAAGAATAGAAGTTATCGAATGTTTTCCGATAAACTAAAATTCGGTCTTTATAATTTTGCTAAAAAAAAAAAAAAAAAGAGAGAGAAGTTTTGACAGTAATGAACACCTGCCAAAGATTTAACTTTTTTTTTTTTTTTTTTTTTTTTTTTAAACACTGCTTCGATAAAATAATGTGATTTTAACTGGAGTTAAGTTACATCGGACATTAAGGAATGACCGGTCGTTGCGACCGCTGGAATTTCTTTGTCATAAAAGATTCTGAAAACTTTTGTGCGAACTTTCTGTATTAAAAAAAAGAATGTGCATTAGTCTTTAAATATTAAAACAAAATGACACATATTCAATGCCATTGACTGTGTGGGAGGATTTAATCTGGTGAAGATCTCTTTAGTTTGCTGCTGAACATTACAGTTTGGGTAAAAGCAAACGACCAGCAAGTTTAACTGCAGAAGACGGATATGAATACCAAAAGATTTGATAATTTCATGGTTCTTTTTCTTTTTTATTTTATGCTTTTAAATTTACTCTCGTTTATAATAGGTGTTTATTAGCAATAAACACCTATAATACAGGAGAACGTCGAATTCGACAACTTAAATTAGAGAGTCATAGAACGGGTACATTTGAAAGCGTTTTCCACAATAAAAGCGCATGAGAAATCCAATCAGCCAGAGAAATCCTCACCACCATAGCATAAAATGATGGGTCGGAACAGTCAATAGCAAACGCATTTCCACTAGAGAAAAAAAGGTGAAGTTAGATTATGCCACCACGTTATCTTAAGTGACCAACAATCCGAATAAGTTGATCAATTAAAAGAAGTTGTAAACAGTTTTAAAGTTTAAATTGTTTGTGAATTGATGAATATTTATTTGTTTCGTGGGTTTAAGATTTTTTTGCGACAATCGTTTTTCAATTCTCATGGTAGCATGCGATATTGGTTGATTTTTTTTGGGGTGGTGGGGGGGGGGGGTTGGTGGCCGCCGACTTTCCATGACCGACTTTTTCGATGCACTTGGTATGATATGAGAATTGAATGCACGATGATTTTAATTAGTAGCTATTTTAATTTGGTTTATTTAAGACTAAGCACGTGGGGTGGGTTCATATAATAATACGTTCATCGGCGATTGAGTGGCGAGAGAATTACAGTCCTACTAAAAAGTAGGTTTCCTCTTATAATTTAAGATTATAATAATAGGATTTATTGGGCTTTAATGCTTTTGATTCTAATTAGTGGATAATTATATATATAACTTATATTTATACAGGGTGTTTCAGTTAAACGTTTCAGAACTTCTAAGAAGGGTAGAGTACATCCTGACAACTCGAAATCATATAGCAATGTGGGGTCGGAAATGCTTTTCTGAAGCGGTGTTGTACACAGAAGCACCATAAAGAAAAGAGACCGTAAGTGAGAAATCGTTTTAATAATACATGAAAAGAAGCAAAAGGTACATGGATTAAAGTAAGTGTTCGAAGTTTCTTCCACGGGCTACAATGCACGCCTCACATCTCCGACGCATGGACATCCGAACATTCTGGAATACTCCAGGCGAATTTCTTCGGCAGCTACTGCGATTCTTGCAACCAGCTCCTCAGCATTGTCAACAGGGGTGTCATAAACTAGCGATTTCATATGACCGTGAAAATTCCTTCACAAGGGAAGGAATTTTCAACACGCATAACGACCATATCTGGGCGGTCGAGAACCCGCATGCAATACGACGTCGTGCAGCACAGATTCGATTTTCGGTCAATGTATTGGCCGGTATTATGGGAGATCACCTCATCGGACCTTACCTGTTACTGTCGTCTAACCGGACCTATCTACTTGATCTTTCTGCAGCAAGTATTGCCACAACTTTTGAGAGATGAACAGATTTCTGCATCGAAGCAACAGACAATGTGGTTCCAACACGATGGAGCCCCTGCCCATTATAGCGGAGATGTTCGTAACTACCTGGATGTCACATTTGGTCAACAGTGGATCGGACGTGGTGGTCCCGTGCGTTGGCCTGCTCGGTCACCCGACCTATCATGTCTTGATTTTTATTTCTGGGGTTATATGAAATCGCTAGTTTATGACACCCCTGTTGACAATGCTGAGGAGCTGGTTGCAAGAATCGCAGTAGCTGCCGAAGAAATTCGAAATTCGCCAGAATGTTCGGATGTCCATGCGTCGGAGATGTGAGGCGTGCATTGTAGCCCGTGGAAGAAACTTCGAACACTTACTTTAATCCATGTACCTTTTGCTTCTTTTCATGTATTATTAAAACGATTTCTCACTTACGGTCTCTTTTCTTTATGGTGCTTCTGTGTACAACACCGCTTCAGGAAAGCATTTCCGACCCCACATTGCTATATGATTTCGAGTTGTCAGGATGTACTCTACCCCTCTTAGAAGTTCTGAAACGTTTAGCTGAAGCACCCTGTATAGATGAATGTGCATCCCCTGGTTAATAGCCGTAAAATGGATATGTTTTAAACAAAGTTTAAAACATATCCAAAAGTGGGGGTGTCTCTTAGGAGAAAATAAAGATAATATTATTTCTCCCCGCTCTACTCTCTTACAGAACGACATTCACTCCAACTCAAAATCGTGGTTTAAATTTGGACGTTATTAATTGATAAATTGTTTACACTACGTGTTAGACTGAGTAGGGAAGACTGAAGGCTGGGGGGGGGGAGAAAGAGGTATGGGGACGAAGAAGGTGATCCCAGAAAGTCAGTGAAGTAGTCCCATGCCTAACCAGGTGAAAGAAGGGCATTGCAGTGGGAGGAGACAGGTATAAACAGTAACCACTGAACTCTTATGTTCTATCTGCCTGATAGAATTTATTTACGTATGCGCATGCCAATTTACATATGCCCAAATGGCACGTGTCGGCACACGCACTTGCGCACATGTGCTTGGGCGCTTGTCCCTTTTTTTATGCGTATGCGCATGTTTATTTACGTATGTGCGTGCGCATGTGCGGACACGTGCATGCCCAAATGGGCATGCACACGCACACTCGCATTTACTTGATAAAT
Source organism: Mastigoproctus giganteus (assembly GCF_048544385.1). Lineage (NCBI taxonomy): Eukaryota > Metazoa > Arthropoda > Arachnida > Uropygi > Thelyphonidae > Mastigoproctus > Mastigoproctus giganteus. The sequence goes on along the minus strand of NC_143582.1, from coordinate 117,946,973 downwards.
TGTGCGCGCAATCACATGCGTGTGCACGCAAGTGCTTGCGCGCTTGTCCCTTTTTTATGCGCGTGCGCATGCCTAGTTACGTATGCGCGTTCACATGCCATTTACCTACGCGCGTGCGCATGCCCATTATCGTATGCGCGTGTCATTAACATCATTTACGTGTTGCGGCCGCCATTGTGGTCAGGCGCGGGTTAGCTTGACCACTCGGTACACGTGCCTTGAGTGTCCGGGGTTCAAGCCCGTGACTATTAATACGGTGCTATTTCTTGCATTCTGTTTATCTTGCGAACTCCTTTGACCGGAGTATAAACAGAAAATTTATTTATGTATATATACAAGTAATTAAGGCAAACCGATGCACTGGCTTATTCAGCATCAGCTAAAAAAAGTCGTCCGGCTCCATTTTCCGTTCGAGCGGGTCATTAATAGAAACAGCACTCGAGTCATGTCTCCAGACGACTGTATCACAGAGACCACCACAGCTTGCTTGCTTTCATCATTTGCCACTATTAATAGTAAATACCAGCAAAATAAAAACGTCGGGCTCAACCGGAACCTGGGAGTCTCCACCCCAAAAGAGAATCGTATTCCCAGAAACGAGAATTGGCAACAGAGAACAAACCAAATCGAACGGTAGAGGATGAATAAAAAAATAACAATATAGGATAATAATATTAACACGTGGAGGCTGTTGCTTAGTTTTCTACAACGTACTGAGAAATTTCCTATTCAGCATTTATATGGATTTGCAATTCGTCAGAAACAATAACTAAATTTGTCATCTGTATCAATCCAAAAAGTACATTATGAAGTTTTGGTTCTGTGATGAACATTTTCGTTTTAGATAAAGCGTGTGAGCAAAGTTAAGAGGGTTGGATAATAAATCAAACCAGAGGAGATATTGGGAGAGAGCTCGTTAAAAATGTAATTAAGCAGTACTTCAATAACCAGAACATTAGTACGGCTGTCAGATATCACTCAGAGTTCAAAGTCATCTACAGAGGTTATCACGTATTTATGAGGTATGAGAAATAGCTTCAAAAGTGTAGAAAAATTCCTAGTCCAAAAAGAGTCTGATCCTCAAGATCACACACACTGAGTCACTCAGTCTCAGAGGAGGATTGCACGTTTCCTTCATCCCAGAAACTTGGAGGGGAGGGGAAGGTTGTTTCATTCACTGAAAACAAGAAAACTGACAATTGATTTGATGAAATTTATATACACCAAACGTCGATGCCAAATGGCTATAACTGCCTCAGCACAAATTGAAAAACAGCCAGCCAGACCAGCACAATTTTAGGGAATTACGATGACCTATATTAGTAATATTTCCAACTTATCTTAAACAAAGTTTAAAACATATCCAAAATATTAAAGAGTCCAAGTAGGCTTGCTCAGTGGATTACCATAGACCAAACACAAAATGTGAAATCGACAAATCGGATTTAAAAAGATAGACAAAGTTTGAAATTATTCAAAAGGCTGTTTCCCTGAAATAATGAAATAATCAAAAGCAAATCTGTATGACCCAAAACAAGAGACGTAGATCCTGGCCACCTTTCGATGCTTGCCAGTTATTCCTTTGGCATTCCCAGTAAAGAAAATGCACTTAGAAGAGTCTTATTTACTTTTACTATTAGGTTAGGGAAGAAAGTAGTGATCTCTTTATCCAGCAGTCGCCAAAATTTCCACGCTCGACTAAATAAAATCATGCAGCCACATAAATTCCATTTAGCTGCGATCAATAGAGAAAAATTGCCGGAAATCATATCTGCGCGGAAATGTTTATGGAAGAGTGGTTTAAGACCGTTTCCCGTCTTTCTGGCTGCAGAATTCATTAGTTTGTCAATGTGATAACACACCATGTTGAAAGATTACATTTTGGAATTTTTCAACCAAGAACTGCCGCCTTTCTGGACAAATTTCTGTTTTGTTCTGTTTTAAATTTCTTCTAGAAAATTGACTTAAGTTACCTACTCAGGCTTTCCAGTAATGTAAAACGAAATGCTATTCGCAAACAGAAGTGAATACAAGAGCAAGAGTTACACAGCAATTATAGACCAGAGAGTATGACATCTGTGGTTGGTAAGATTATTGAATCTATACAAATAAAATCCCTGGTGTGTTTTCAAATGAATGAGGCTAACTAATTATATGGTTAATTATCTGTTGAATGAATTAATTCGAGACGATATATCGAGTATATCTGAATTTAAGCGTGAGAAATTCGACATCAGCTGCGCATTAACAAAAGTATCACGACACCTGTGAGAATTTCAACTTTCATTTTAAAGAGGGTGATAAAATAAAACTCGAGACATCTTCGGAATTACCTCCTTCACCTCGTATGCATTCTAATAAGAGCATCGCATTCCTCCCAATAAGCAACTCGGACAGTAATTCGAGCACGCTGAAGAAAGCATCTTAAAATGTAGGGAAACACATTTAGGATGCTTTAGCCGTCATAAATTCTAACCTTTTTTTTCCCACCATACTCGATAGTGCCGTAACTTTAAGCACGCCACAGCTAGGACAAAATAAATTTTATTTACGATCTTGTTCATCTTATTATTTTCATCCACCAAAAAACAGTTTCTTCTACGGTTACCAGACTTCTCGGTTTTCCAAGATAATTATAGAATTTGGAGGGTCTTATAGCAACCAATAAAGATGTCCCTTGAATGATCTTCGCATCGGGCTGTTAGAATTTGTAGTGAGTCAAGTAAAAACATAAGATGTCAATACGAAATGCGGTGTTGTAAATTGCTTGTATTCTATGTCAGTCGTTGGTTTTGCGGAATGAAAAACCGTAAGTTACGGAAGAAAAATATGCTTTCCTCACTCATGACTTGAATCTTTAAAAGGTTTATACACCTTGTATTTGTTTTAAAAGGGATAGGAACTGTTATTTAAAACAATTAGCACAAAAAACACGACCAAATTTATCTTACGTTTCATGTAAACTTAAGATTATATTAAAGTAATTGCATAGTAACTTCAAAGATTCGATATGTAACAATACCTTATTGTCAAGCCTATTTCATAAATTAAATTGAAGTTCTTTAGGAAAGTCAATAGGATCCCAGAATGCGATGAAGTCCAGCAAGATGGTGAGACCGTATAGAGTGAGTTCCCTAAGTGGTAAAGGAAAGATGATGGTAAGTCCGAACGAATCCAAAGAGTACGATGAAAATCTCGTTAGACAACAAGACTGGGAAAGCAGGAACGAGTGCATTATTATGGACGATTGTAGTTTCCCTCTTGTAGAGTAAAAATCGTGGACATGATTCAGCTCATTATGAAAATTATTACTCATGCTGTATTAATTAAAGTGGGACAGATAATGTAGAAAAAGTCCAGGGCGGAGGAGTTGAGATACATCTGGCATCATTCCGCAAGGAGTTTCAGAAGTTAGCCTAATGTTCAGTTAATTTTTTTTTAACATTGATTTTTATTTAACTTGTACACATGTAATACTGTTTTAATTTATTGATAATTATTATTATTTTCAAAGGTATAACCGCTCTCCAAAAAAAAATTTAGATTTGCGAAAAGGTTTTGCTACCAAAAAAAAAAGTGTGAAAAGCTCTAAAAGCTATTACTGGTGCTGTTTTAAATTTTCTCCAAGACAATCGCTGCCATGAGGAGTCATTTTCTGCACCGAGGCGGAAGGACAGTGAGTATAACTGCTGCGCTAGCTAACTGGAATAAAATGGGACTTCTGGGCACTATCTTTTGGACACCAGCAGCATTAGTGGATTTCAATAGTCGTGCAACTTGTCTGAAAACACAAGACCATAGTCTTGTGTTTGCCCAATCGATAAATATCGAGACTATGCCCAATCAATAAACAATTAATACAATATACAAAAATATTTGGATATCTGTGGGTCCTTGCCTCGTTACAATGTACAGTACAGTACATAAAAGGGAACTCATTTATACATAATGTAAAAGGCAACTCTTTTATATTAGATTACGGGGAAGGGATGTTTGTTGTGCTAAAACTATTCTGTTGACCCAACCAGTAGCGTAAAATCTCACATAAATTCAACCTCAATCCACAGAAACTACGAGTACCACTACTCAAACTCGAGTAGCTGCATTGCTTCTCGGGATTTCTCTTTCTCCTTACTGTTGTTGTTGTTGTTGCAAGGATGATAGTTACATCCATGCTACTTACAAACGATGGCTTTGACCCCGACTGCATATTATTATGAAAGAGGAATGAAGTATTGAATTATTTACTAGATGCACGTTTCATAACCAACCTCCCAGAATAAATTTCCGAAATATTGAATCATAACATCCACATAAAAAGAATCTCATAAATTTCAATCAAAGTGGACCCACCAAATCCTCTTTTGAACATCTGTTTACAGGTATAAAAGGGAGCTGTCACTCACGTCGAATTTGAAAGCGAACAACACTGTTTTTATGCACCTCACCTTTGCTTTTCCTTGGAAGTGATCTAAGAGATGCATGAGGATGAAGAGGCGTAAAGAAACACAGCTGTAAACTTTGGGCAGCTATCGGTGACGTAACTAAAATCACAAAGCAAGACATTTTCCATTATCCAAGACTCAGTCGATAAATTGAAGGAAACCTGAGAGGGTAAAATGCTTTCCTAACTACGCATTCTTTAAGCAGTATATGTTTATAGGAACACATTACATAGTCCTCACAGGAAACAGCAACGCTGTTGACACTTGAGCCCACGGCTCTGATAGCTATCGATTTTGTGTCAGCGTATGATGGCAACCGCTGGTACTCTTGCTTCAGTTTCTCTGGATACATTAAAAAGCTCTTAGAGGTTATCACGACCAAGACAAAATTTAAAATATAACGCAACCTTTGACGAAATATCTGCAAATGATGGCAATAAGATCCTTTTCAAGGGACAAAAGCCTGAAACCGCACAAAAGAAGGAGAGAAAAACAGCATTACCTCAAAATAATAACTTCTATTATCTTCATCTTCCGCTTTAAAAGAAAATTATAGGATCATGCACAATAATATAGTTAGAGAGAGAGAGAAAGAATTGAAGATATCAACAGAAATCCAAAGTCTTTCAGTCTTCTAAGAGTCACCACAATTTCGCTCCTATATTGATATTTCCGAAAAACAAAAAAAAAAAAAAAATCCCTTGAAAAATCAAAAACTGCATGAATAATTCTGATGGATGAGCGCATTCTCAGAGGGAAAAATATAAAGCCCAAAGTGTATATCAAGTGCTTCTTTATGAATCTTCGCATTTCTTGAGCTCACTTCCAGAATTAGTTAAAAACAAAACCACCAACCTAAATATATATTTTTTTGAAATTCCGCTTGGAAAGATAAAAAGGCTCTACCTCAAAGTGCACGAGAAAATACACACTTCAGTATGCAATTAACTAAGTGAATACTTTTATTCGTTAGTAGAACTTTCAGACGACAATAAATTCCTTATAAAAGTGCTTCGTCTGTACAGATGGTATTGTTTTTTTTTTTTTTTTTCCCAATACATTCACAGTTCAACAATCCAAACGTTCAAATTAAAAATTGTCCACCTCCTAGCGTATACTCGACACCTATGCAATACGACTGTTTATCAAAATAGAACACCAAGAATCCATACTCTTTAAAGATAACATCAGAAGCACGTTCCTCCAATATATTCTCTCAGTAAATCGGAGGAACCTTGATGTTCATTAATATTTGAAAAATCTAAGTATTTTCATCTTTAAAAAAAGATCCTATACTTTATACAATAAACTCAATGGAATACGATAATTCTTGTATTAAACAGAAGGGACACATTCAAGAATAAGCCAGACACTCTCTAATCAGTTAGCCATTAACATCACTTCTAAGTAACTCAATATTAAATAAGCTGCTGCTTTTTGCTTGAGTAGTGAGCCAATTAGCCCCTCTTATAGTGGGGCCTAGTGAAAGCGAAGGGAGTGGGCCACCCAAAAACTAATTTATCTGCTCATGTGCAATATGCCCATAAATTGAGTGTGTTATCTGGTCTACTTGTCTGTTTTGTTGGACGAAAAACACAAGTGCCCGAGGGGGAACGTTGCTCTCCACGCATTAGACCGGCTAACTCAGCCACACAATGAAAAAAAAGTCCATAAAAGTTCCTTGCATCATTGAAGAGATTCGAACTCGTGCCTTTTCTACTCAATGTGGGGAGGACCGCAATTATAAGCACTGGAACGCTTATCGGAAGACTGATAGCGTTCTTAACCACTGTTCCATGGGCTTTGCGATTAATGAAACAATAAATGGAAGAATATATTGTAATTAAACGTAGGCCTTCGAGATCTGAATTATCTGCGGATAAATTTCCAATTTGCTGTGCTTTACTACCATATACCAAAGATAGGTTCGTTCATTTTTATCTTTTATCATCTACGTTGTGTCCAAGATTAACATCTTGGACACAACGTAGTAGTTAACCTGGTAGTTCGCTGCAGTTTTCGAAATGAGAGCCAAAAAATCACTTTTATGTTTTCTTAAGGCCTATAAATCTTCTTAAGTAACACCGGGTTTGAATTACGACGGACGATAATGGTTATGACAGTCATATTGTTACACCACAGTACTTTAAATTTTATTGCTCATCCTTTCACCAAGGAATTTCCTGTTTTTCCTGCAACCTCTGTTCTGGAACCGCATGCCATTATGCAATCACTGTTCGCTATTATTAAAGAAGTAGTAAATGTAGAAAGTAATAAAGATGCAAAGAATTTATAAACCACTCGCTAAAATAAACTTTTATGTTTATCACAGCAGAAATCATTGATGCGAAACTGCTTTCCTTAAGTGCAGTTACTGGACAAAGTGAAATTCTGTAAATTACCCTTCTTTAATAGATGTCTCCATAACCAGTGAATTGGAGATATTATAACTTCCTCATTTATCTGAACAGTTCTAACTATGCGGTTAAATCTAAAATATAACCCATGTGTTCTGCATGTCACAGCAAAACTATGTCAAACAACTGAGAAGCAATTTCTTTTAGTCAGGGGCAACGGCTTTGTGGTTGTGGTTTAGTATGCATAAAGCTTCTCTTGCTTTCTACTTCTGTGACATTATGTCACATGAACATTGAGTGTTGCATCATGTTTGGAGTATGAAGTTCTGATGTCTTAACTATCCGCAAATTTACACAATTGTAAATTATGTAATTAATATGCAAATTTGTGTTTTCCTTGGATTCCTGTTGACAATTTCTGTTGTACTGAACACGCTGGTTTCCCCATAGAATTGATGGGATTGTTAAAGAGGTATTCAACTTTGTTGATGGTGCTGGGTAGCTCCCATCGTCTGGAAAATTAAGTGACTAAATCTAGTAGAATAAGGATATACCTTTCAAGTTGAGGGGCTCGTTGTGGAAGATCCTCCTTGACGGTTACCAATCCTGATTACAGGATTGGATTATAACTTCTCTTTACTACGACGGTATCCTTGGTCTGACCCCCCCCCCCACTGTATTGTCCTTTCCTACCTAATCCATCCTCAACTATTCCCACTATATCCCCTTTCCTTTTCCTTTATTCTGTCTGTGCTGGAACTCTGTTCTTGTATAGACAAGCAAGATGGTAGTAGATCCTGGCCGCCTCCACGTGGTGGGGATAGGGGAGGGTGGTCATGGCCAGTTGTTGCCGCTTCACATCTGCTAAGAGCCAGGTATCGGCCGACAACACTACAATAGAACATATCATAGTACCTATACATCCAATACACTACATACCAAATGGGCAACTTTGGCGTAAGCTTCAACACACATGCAATTTGCAGACACAAAACACATGGGTATATGAATTAACTTTCCAGGTGACCCTAATGTCATTTTTTTTGTACGTATGTTTTAGCGTATAAATTTAATTCTTCATATAAGAAAATGGTGACTCCAATGAATTTTCTTCGTTTATTGCGAAAACTAGTAGCAGGACATTGTGGATTTATTGGTCCATCTGTCTAACAAAATCCTATAGTGTAGCGGTATCCCGAAATCCTTACAAAGAGCCTTCATTGCAAAAAGGGAATTATTTTCAAGAACTGTGTCCAAGAAACACCATAATGTTAAAATGCCAAAAAACACTCTTGATGTTTGGACTGAAGTAACCTTTAAGGAAGAGCTATTCACTTAATCATTCATTCTTCTAGACCTCCAAGAAGTAGATAAAAACTACTCCAGATTCAATCACCCGAGAGAGAGAGATCCTTAAGATGATAAATCGATTACCAAACAGAATGACTACTAGCCTTGAAGGATTTCTATTGCTTATGAGCAAGATATATAGCCCATAAAACTATACAAAAGTAAAATAAATGTCTTGTTGATAATCTCTCTACCTCCGTAGCCGAGTGGTCAGGATTGGAGTAGCACACGCTCTTTGAGTAGATCGGGGTTCAAGCCCCTGACTGCTAAATACGGTCGATCTGTCAACCCGCACTAGACCAGCTTGTCAGATTATGGTCCATTTCCCTCAACATGAATCGTTGAAGAGGCTTCCGTCCTACAGTGAATTGATAATGACTGCAGTTCACTATACAATGCTTACATACATCGATCTTACACCTAACTGTCATACAAGAACTGGAACTAGTAGTAGGCCATTGTGGATTTATTGGTTCATCTGTCTAAGCAGTCAGGGGCTTGAACCCCGATCTACTCAAAGAGCGTGTGCTACTCCATTCCTGACCACTTGGCTACGGAGGTAGAGAAACATTATCAACAAGAAATTTATTTTACTTTTGTATAGTTTTATGGGCTATATAAAGTAATGTAGTGTAGCGCTATCCCGAAATCCTTCCAAATAACCTTCATTGCAAAAAGCGAATTGTTTCCAAGAGCTGTGTCCTAGAAGCACTTCAATGTTAAAATGCCAAAAAACATCCAGCATATGGTCACACACAGCGGATTTGACATCACACCATAACGCATCGGATGGTGCTTTTTTTTTTTTCTTTTCGTGAACGTCTTCTACTCAAGTATAAATTCCAAATTAGTCTTATTAAATTTATTCGTTATACGTGCTAGCAGCCACTTGAGCCCATAATTAATCCTACATTCGTCACGATGGGAAAGAAATGCTGACTTAAAATACTGAACCTCACAACCTTCTTCTAAACTGAACTGCGAAATGGAGTACTGAATCTCACAGCCTCAAATCAGTCAACAGAAGAAATCTGTAATGTAACTTATTAAGAGGAAAGTTGCATTCACATCATCTCCTCTCATCAAAAAGGTATTAAGAGATATGTGAAGTGGTGCAGTAGATTTGAATTAGTTTCGGAAATTCGTGGATATAATTTTCTCTTTAGCTGGAAGGAAACAGTCCGGGAAATGCGCTGCTTCTCAACAAGAAGTTAGATTCGTTGCTTTAAAGATTAAAGTCCATTTTTACTGGAATTCAAATTACTGAAGGATAGGTCTTGATTCCAACAATGCCATCCTTGATTTTAACACCCCTCCTCCACAGCCACAAACAGGACAGCTATTTTAGCCACAAGAATTGACATCAGATAAGCTAATATTTTTATATTAAGTCCGCATGGTGAAAGTACAGACCATATAATATTATGGAGCATGACTGTCGATATGCTGATTCATATTCCCATGCGTAACCACAAGGAACTCCATTTTCGGTGAAGTACTCATAAATTGTATTCATTAATGATATTTGGAATGGATCGAAGCTCATCTTCTCACATATATATGTTATTATATGTTCCTTGTCAATACAGAACCGCTGATGTTATTTGGCTGAATTTTAAATTGGATCTATGCATTACTTCGATGGATATAGTTTGTTTTGCTTCAGTTTCCAGCAGACCGAGATTCAATACATTATTTGTCTGGTCAAAAGTATTGAGTTCTTAAGGGTAGTTTTCCCATACTTGATATTTCTTTACGGTTTAGGAACAAAGTAGATTTGAATGAGACCTGAAACTAATATCGATATGTTTCTATATGAAGAAAATGTATCGCATACCTTCAGGATAATACATTCAGAAATTCTTTTTGTACGATTTGTGGTTTGGCGTCAACTCAGATTATCTAGACGATTTAGACTTTAAATGTTTAGTCTAATGCTGTAGCAGAGCTCAAGTTTTCGAACGCGTTAGGTTAGAAAATCTTTGGTGCAAAAGGAATGGAATACCATAATCAATACAGCTGTTTTATTTAGAAATGCACAACTTGTCAGGAAAACATAAAACAGATGAAATCGTATTCCTTCTTTCCAGAAATTGAAGACTGCTACGAGATTGAATTAACTTATCAAAATATACAGAGCTGCTAAAATTATGTACAAGTTGTTCTATATGATGTTCGTTGTTGGTTTTATGGCTCATCAACATCCTAAGACGTATTGATCGTCCTCGTGGGTAGCACATTGGTAAATCACCGCTGGGTGGAAAAGACCTGATTTCGAATCCTGTAAATGACACGAAAAAAATTTGTCCTTTTCCACAATGTGGAAACATTTGTCCTTTTCCACATTGTGGAAAAGGACAAATGTTAGTCGATCTCAGGCGAGGGTAGCATGGTTTCTTGTCCCGAAAACCACAACATAGTTTTGAACGTAGCTGGGTTTGAATTCCGTTGAAAACTGGAGGAATTCTTACTTAACTAGAATACCATAAGAAATATTCACAAACTCCACTATGAAAATTTGAATGCCAATATTTTTATAAGAAAAATTATATTTCAGCTAATTAATCTGAATTAACGTGTGTTTCCACTAGCTTGAAAAGATCTATTCTAATAAACCAGTATAATGTTGAAATATCTTTACGATTAATTGCGTATTCCACTATAGAAAACTTTAAAATAAATTTGAGTTTCGAAGCCATTAAATTAATAGCACAAACTTAAACGTCATAATTCATTAACCAACCAAAACTTCTTTTATAAAAAAAAGTGTCAAATAAACAGCATAATATCTGCTATAACACTGTGGAGGACATAAAAGAAAAGTCGTTTATTATACCCTTTATTTATTTATTTTATGTATTACTTCAATACCTTTCGTTTTATTTTCCTGAAAGAATGGTTGGCCTACTTGTTGACCATCCTTTCATACTCACAGTTTAACGATTTGGCAAGTACTTCCATCTGGATAATGCGCTAAGTCACAAGGCAGAGTCTATGGCTCCAAGAGCACGAATGTGACATTTGACATACTTAATTGATCTCGGTCGCTAAACCTTAACTTGATTGAGCATCTGTGGAATGAGGTGGAACGAGCTGTTTGTGGAAGGGATCTGCCTTCGTATAATCTGAGGCAACTGCTGAATACGATCAACTCGGCATTTGGTAGCAGAACACCTCCATGTTGAACTCTAGAACCTCCTAGAGTCTATGCCCCAACTAATTGAGGCTGTTCTGAGGGCTAAAGTAGGTTTTATTCGCCATTTAGTGTATATTAATACTGCATTAAGTTTGAACACAATTATGAAATGATTATGAGTGCCCTATTGGTGGTTCGGCCACGAGGAGAAAAATTCCCATTTTAATAAATATTATGGTGAGAAGAAATAAAGAAAGTTCCACCTTCTTATGCCATTCTCCAGCATAATAATACCCCTATTTTTAAGAAATTTAGAGAATTTTCTTTTTATGTCTTTGTCACGTAGATATGAATTGAGTGCTCCGTGTTAACGTTACTGTCACCAACATGCATGAATAATCAAACGCTTATGCGTCAGCTAACTACTATCTCAATCTAATTGCAATTATTGTAGTTTAAATGCATTCAATTAGCACACCGATTTGCTCATTTCGTTATCTAATCGTTCCCTTTGTTAATTAATTTCTCACTCATTTGCATGTGTTATCTTTACCTAGAATAATTCAATTGTAATTATGTATTCTTCCCATATTTTTCTTCCCTTCATTTTATTATTTATTTATTATTATTATTTTTTTTTTACGCCAGCCTTTGTTTTTAGTTAGTGAAAAAACGAAGCCATAGCTTGAAATAACCTGCAATTCTATAAGGTTATGCCTGTTAAGAAAGGGTACTCCAGACCCCATCGGAGGTACAGCTTCACTTTCTGAACCCCCAAAGAAATCTAAAAGGGAGGCCCGTAAATTATTTATTTTTGTACCGCTACATTTGGGCAGCAGACGTCGCAATGCAGTTTTTCTGGGCAATAATTTAATTATTTTACTGTTTATAACTTCTAACCTAACAACGAATAAGAATGTATACTTTTATTTTATAGATTTTGAACAATTCTTTTATTCTGTAAATGGAAATTGAACTAATTAAAATAATCATGGAGAAAATAAATTGACCTGATGTTAAAATCGAAGGAAAAAAATTCTCATCAACTACCCTTATAGTCAGTAAACAAAGGCTTGCGTGTAAAGCACTATTTTCTGATTTCATATGAAATAAACGTATATAAATACAAAAATTCAAATATTCTAAATCACCCACCGGTTAAAAAATATCGGAGAAAAGCAATCATCACTATGTCAAGTACACAACTCACAAACACCGATCTTCATTCCAATAACACCTGAATATAACTGCTTACCTTCCATATCAAAGTATTTAATCAAAGCAGAAGAATACTCTCAGCCAAAAAGCACGAATTAAAATAGTCAGCGTTTGCTGCCACCTGATTGCGTACTTCCTCTCGCGCTGCCTCACATTCTGAAACAGCAGGAAGAATAAAATGCGGATACAACTTAAATAAAATTCAATGAAATAAAAAAAAAGCAGCGACTACAGAAAAACAAATTCATTATGCATTTATTTTGCCCTAAATACTTGACTCCAACATATATTGCAATTGATTAAAATTAAAAAAATATTAAATAAAACTTCAACCAAGTTTAATGTAATTGAACTTACGATATTTGTTAGTCTTTGTATGTTCTTTTGGGTGTCTTACCTGTGTTACAAATAACTCAGGTATTAATGGTGGAGAGGGGGGGGGGGTGATGAGTTTAAGGAACTACAGAATTTAAAAAAAAAAAAAGGCCTAAACTGTGCATAATTCTATTGGACTTTAAAATTCATTAATAGAAAATTATTCTTTGAAAATATATTAGAAGAAAAACTATTTTATCATAAATTTAGCATAAATAAATTAGCATATTGATAAAAAAATCGATAGATTTTTATCAATCTTCACTAATTTTAATTTACTTTATATTTTATTTAAGATAAATTACTTTAGATGCATTCAAATGCGTCCTGTATCGATTTCACACGCACGATGCATAACGAAAAAACTGGATAAAAACAGTGAAAACTGGATAAAAACCTTACGTAAATTTGGTCATCGAGACAAGGTTTCACTAAATTACGCATTCCACACTTCCGAACGAATATGATTTTCAAACTGGGTGAACATCAGAATATGTGGAATATTCGTACCGATTATGAAGAAACTATTTAATGTTCTCCATCTACAGATGAAACGTTCGCCAGTGCTCAAAGGCACACACTCATCGTGTGTACAGTTCTACGACACGTAGGTTAATAAATAAAGCGGTTTCCTTCCTGTAGGCTTAGTACTCTTCAACGATTCTGTAGAGAAGCTTGTGCTTCTCTACAGAATTGTCGAGTGGTGTATAACCTACAGGAATACAAGCAGAGAGAAACCAAGGGGAATCATCCAAGAAATAGTTGGAAAATTATTTATTGTATTTTATGTTTTTATCTCCACGTCCGAGATGATAACTAACTCAGTTATGTTGTGAATAAGGCCCAATAAACTTCCATCATCCAGGCTCCATTTGAATCCAATGTGTTTCAAATCGTAGTCGCTATTCTAGCCGGGAATCAATGTGGCCATCTGTTCTTTTATAAATCAGCTTCCTTGAAGTGCTCCAGAAAAGGAATGTTCGAATCCCAGACCAAGACTAGGTCATTGTGAGAGTTGACAAGTTTAACTTGATGTCCATTTATAGAGATTTGCAATAGGCTTATTGTTCTCCTTTTCATAAACGTCATCCGGGCAGATTTTTCGGCATTTAGTTCAAGACCAATATATTGAAGAAAGTTTTATTTAAGCAACTTAAGAGTTTCGTGTTATCCTTAGGTACTGAGTCTTGCCTAGAAACACACATATGCGTTTCTATGCAAGAAATCTTTCCCAATGTCCATCACTGTCATTACGCAAGTTCGAGGAAGTGAGGGGAGAATTAAAAATACGAACGTATAAAATTTATTTTTAACCATATTTTGCAGAGTTCTTCGCACACTTGCAGGAGTTGGTCAACAATTTTTCCTTCGTATCATGAAACGTTTTGGCAAAGTGCCTTGAGGGCATTCCAAGCTGCCTTTTCGCGTATATTGAGCGTATGTCAAGAGAATTGTCTTTCATTAACAACTTGATTTGGACCAATGAATATTCCCTCTTATGTTCGCATCACTAAACATGACTCCTTTGTTCCAGGTATTGGAAACTACTTTCTTTGTCCAGTGCTTTCACGAAATTTTCATTAAACCTAATTTGTTATGAAGAGGAGACAATATTTTTCCCTATCAACTGGCAGTGGATGGTGAACGTTCTTTGTTATTTTATTAACACAATAACGCGTCACTTCAGTTCTCACACAATAAATATTTCATTCACGCACAGCACATTACACAGAAACAATTGACTTCAAAGTTGTGTGTTAATAGAAATCACAAACTACATGTAGAATCTAACATGGTACCGTTGCCATTTCGAGGCTTAGAGCTATTTGTATGTTTTATATCAGAACATATTGCGGCATAGGAGTCTGAAGAGCTCTCGAATACTCGCGCTGGAAATTCAGATGACTCCCTACTGATGCCTAATCCACTTGGTGACGGTGAAGATACCCTGGGCCCCTGTAGCCCTGCACTTTTGCGAAAATATTTAAACTGAAAAACATTTGTCTCATCTTAGGCCATAGATTATAAAGGGATGAAATGAATCAAGAAATGAGGAGCATCGCATCAATATTTAATATGGAATTTGCCTACAGTTTTTGAATTAAAATTTGTTGGAGTAGATTCAAAACTTTTGTGCAGGACAATAGTTTAAATATTAAAAAAAATTTGAAGACCCCTAAATAATCTTTTAAAACCATGGGAGGTAGGTCTAACCAATTCTAATATATTTTCATATCAGAGAGTGATTTAACGAAATATGAAAAAAACTGCATCAATATCGCATAACCACATGTTCAATGGCTTCGAATTATACGAATGTGTGTGCATTCTCTGAATACGAAGTGAAGCAGACACATACACTGGGGTTAAGCTGATAAAATTATTAAAGATCTCACACACAATTCGATAGTTTTGGAAACGAAATAATTGGAGAATATTGAAGTACGTCTTATTCTATTCTGCAAGTAAAATGGATGGACAAGACTGCTATTGCTTTTCTTTGAATCCAGAAAATGTTCTGGATTCGAATCTCCTTCTGCATTGTTTATAGGTTTCCAAGGCCATGCGTATATTGAATGAATTTCTGGAAGTAGGCACGTTACCTGCTGTCTAGAATAAATAGGTCTAAACGTAAAAGTTCGCATTGTATATTTATTTATTTATTCCCAATCCCAACCTTCGACACCCAACCCACACTGCGTATTTTTATTCTTTGAAAGTACATTTAGAGAATAAAATATTTCGTCAGGCATCGGCAGATTTATTTTTTAAGAAATAGGTGGACTGTTTCTTGGAACTGCAAGAATGCATCGAATAAGAAAACATTTATGGAAGCAAGTAGAATGGAGATTCGAAAGAAAAAAAAACCGATAGCATTTGCACTTACTGCGTGTAAGTGACGAGCAGTATGTTACACTGCATTCATTCTTAGGAATAGATTAAGAGAAAGGGCTTCAGCAAGTATTTCTTCCGAAACAAAAGTAATATTCTCTTCAATATATAAATTTGTTACTGCAACTTTTTTCCCTGCTTCCAATACTAAAGGAGTTAAAGCACGTATCGTGAAAGATCTTATATATATCACCTAGAAGCATTTACTCCTTAAAATACAAGAAAGCGAAAGATTTCCATGGACTTCTTTACAATTTTCACAACTTTCTTTAAAGTTTTGTGGTGTAAGGAAATCTAGTCAAATTTCCACTATCTGATCGGCGGAAAAATGAAATGGAGGAGAATTTCACACATCGTTACATTGCTAGCGCAGAATATCCGAGCAGGGAATCGATTTTTGCGTTCAAACTTTATGTGGTAGTGACATCTTACATTACTGTTTCTTTGATAAATTGCTTCTCTTCCGTAATGAAACCACAAGTTTTCCCCCAACACGCTATGCCTTTTAAAACTGTGATTGCTTTATCAAAGATTCTTAGCTACTCGATTCTTCTTTTAAACCGGCTTAAAATTGACATTCTATGGCGCATGATGTTTCAAAACGAAATCTTAGCTGTTAAGACAGAAACCTATTTTGACTGATTTAAAGATAATTTAGCTAAAACGAAACTGAATGCGATAGTCTAAGGATTAGTTTTACACGTCTGTACTTTTAAGAAACTGTTAGCATTGAATTAACAGTTTTATGTAGGATGTTATTTAAAAGAAAGGCAAGGTAGCAGAGAAAAGACCAAAAGTTATCTGAAATAAAGAAAATACACGAGAAGTAACTGTGTGGCGTATCAAATCATGTTCACTACTTTGAGTAAACAAAGGATTATCACACTTTGGAGTATCAGATGGCCTAAAATAATAAATGAATTTGAGCAATCCTTTGCGACCATTCCCAAGTTGTTCGGGACCTGCAGTTTGAGACCTCAGGAATAAACTATACGATTGATTAATCATAGTTTGATTTATAAAGTACTTAATAAAATTCTATTATAAGTAATTAATATCGCTTTAAGATAATAAAATGAACTTTGAAATTAGGCTGCATACAAAGAATAAATTCTACAGAAACATGAAGTTTTAATGGAATAATAAATAAACAAATAATAATTATTATTGCTTAATAAATCCACTAACTCGTAGTATTACAAACGTATTACTCGACATGGCGGAACAAAGCCAGGAATATTTTAATGAGATGAGGACCACTCCAAAGAGGTCGAAGCGTTCTCCACGAACTGCCGTCATTGTTGTTAAGCCGATATACGCAATCAAATTTGGATTACAGAATGTCAGGTCAGTGAGCAATAAACTTGACTATATAGGAGAAATTCCGTTCTCGAAATCTCTCGATATCCTATGCTTTACCGAGATAAGCTTAGACAGTATCAGGAATCCCTGTCCTGTACCATCGCTTACGGCTACAGTTATTGCTTCTTCTCAAGACCCGGCCGGAGGAGCTGTTCTGTATGACGCTGAGAAATACTCCGCTATTCAGTCTGTGCAGCTATCCTCCCACTTCCTATAAGCCGTCATGATAGCACTAAAGATTAACGTACCGTGAACAATTTAGTTGCGGCTTATATTGTACCTGAGCCTACCAACCCATTGACGAGCTCATTAATTGGCTAATCAATACTTTGTATAATGCATCCGAATGTGTTCTCTGTGGCGATTTTAACATCTCCTCGGCATCGTCTCAACTTCCCTTGTGAAACTTTCTGCGAGTCCATCGACATGTCACTAGTTAATTACAGCCAGATCAAAGGTAAAATCTTTCTGATCTGTTTTTGCACTCTTGAAGGGCATGAACTCAACGAAGGGTTAAAATTGCAGTCTAATCGCGAGTTCGTTTCTATAAACTTTAAACCTCCCAAGTCTTAGTTTTCCCGAAGACAGTGAGTGGAAAAAAGATAATTTCTCCTGAATTTCTGGATGCATCTCGATGTTTTGAAGCTCCCTCTGCAATGCTCTGGGATGTGCTGGAAGACCATGACACGGGCCTTGCCTATGGCCTACTTACACTTGAATTTTGGGAACTATGCTGCTACCAAAACATTAAAAATCAAAACCCATTCTAAAATGTGGTGAAACACCGAACGAATGTTGTAATCACGATAGGATCACTTTCTTAAGAGCAATGGCATCATTTAACAGCCTAAAATCTACCACTACATAAGTGCATCTTGCCACTACGCTCCATAAGGGCAAAACATTTAATACGAATAAGCTTGGGATTGAAAATATGAGTGGATTCAAATCCAACGCATGGATAGATCACTTATCTAGATTCTTTATTCAGGATCATGGCCTCCAGTCACAGCAATTTCCTCTGTTTGATGGATTACCATATCCAAACAACAGCTGATAAATGCTAATAATAGTTTGGCACCCACTGGATTCGCTGGCACCGGTGGAGTACCACAGTTTCTAATATAATGTCTTAGTTCCTTCATAAATGAACTCGTAGGTCAATCATCACCAAAACACCTTGTGACACGTAAAGAAAGGTGATAATTTATAGGGAAGGATGGAAAGCTTCCAAATTCCCATATGATCGCAGATTTTCACACAGTGGACTTTTTTCCCTGTGGATTTTTTATCTTTTTCTTGACTTTTTTCTCCTGTTTCCCATATTGTTGTTGTTATAGGGTTTTAAGCGCACTGGCGACTTAGATCATATTGCAACACACAAAATATGTCTGTAAATTGCGTATGTTCTCTGATTGATTTGCCTGTTTGCTGGACGAAAACCAGAGTTTCCAAGAGGGAAAAAAAATCATGCTACTCTCTCCTGAGACCAAATACTAGTGGCACATTTCCTCGCGTCATTTTACGGGATTCGAGCCGAGGAGTGTTATATCCGGTGGGCAGAGAAGGATGATTATGTCAGCTCTGCTACCCAAAGTTGAATGGGAGTGTAGTATTAAAAGAGTAATGTTTAAAACAACATGAAACACTACTTATCAACTGGCTGTTCACTTTAATTTCATTCCGCCTGTTTAAAAAATGCAAATGATGAACGAAAAATCCAGTTTCGCGTTTCATTTGCTCGGAGAACAAGAGTTGCATTCGTAAAATAACGAGCATCAAACAACAGTCTGTAATTGGATTGTTGAAATGGTCCATTGCAGTCGCAAACGACGCAAAAGAGTTTTTTCTTCGAGTTGTAATTGCGAAAAGGAATAGATTAGGTACATAAATTCCTTAGTATAAAGAAAACAGAAGATAGAAAATATGTGTAAAGCCTAATATAAAAACAGTACGCGTAACAACCGGAATAACAATTCTCTGTAAAGGAAAAACAAGTGTCGGCAGTATGTCTGAATAATGTTAATAAAACAATTGGATTGCTTATAAACTGCCTAATGAACGTATTACAATTCCAGTCTGACAATTCTCTCAGACTGGAAATTGTCTTCGCTCTGGACACGTGCTCAGTACTGGCCAACGAGGTATTAAAACTTTCATTTGCCATTTCAAACTTTAACCCGAAAAGGAATTCATCCAAAACTCGATACATTTGCTTCTCACTACTGTTGAGATTTTCTCTTCCGCAATTTTTGTCCAAGGCCAAACTGTAAGTGCATTTTTGATTTCAGTTTCTTGGAATCTTGGATTCTTTTAGCAAAAAAATGCAAAAATAATAATAAATAAACTTTCTTGATAGTTCAGCTACATCCAGTAAAGGTTCAAATTATGAGGGTTGTTTTAAAATGCATAAATATTTATATATATCCTGATCATTTCTGGACGGTATATCCTGCAGTTAATCACAAAAATATTTGCTACAGAAACCAGGATTCTTAAGTGAGCCTGGAAACCTGCTCAATTTCCCATCTGCGTGTCAAGACCACGGATTGTTGAGATTTTAATTTTCCTCTTGCGCAGCGTTTCGTAGTAATTAAGTAAGATTCACTTTATGGGGAAATAAATGACAGGACAATTAGACGACGTTTACATCTGGGATTTCGTGGCGTTCCACCAGCCCATCTCTGAAACTCACTTTAGTTAATGTCAAGCGCGAATTGAGGGTAAAATTTGATCGGTTCTCACCAAACTCCGCAGTAAGGCTAATCAATAACCTTGATCTTGATTTATATTAGTAGTCAGAAAACAAAGGATGCAGACAGATTCATTTAAGAAATATGTCAACAATATTTACTCATTTAAATTATTAATCTCAACCTTGTTTTTGCAACCCTTCTTTATATGCAAAGGCTCTAATGAGCTCAACTTCTTCTTCATGTTATTATTTGTGGTTGGCACGGTGATTGTAATGGTCATTACTTGTTCCATATGCCGTGTTTGTTCAACTTCCTGTCTTATATGTGTGTACATTTTCTCTGGTTTTCATGCAATGGATGTTAACTTCAGGATTGCATTGCTCCTGATATCGAATTTTGTTGATGCACCTGTGGCAACACTAAGGGACGTATAAGATAGTACAGTGTTGTTGTTATTATTATTTCTTGTCCTTGTGTGATTTTCCATCCGGCGACGGTACTGGTGCGTGCTGGATACCAGGTGCGTAGGATGGTTATGTCCGGTTGCTATTATTGGTCGAGGAACTCCGTCAGTTCTACAGACGTTCAGGATTGCGGCTTTCTAGAGTTCCATGTAAGTGTTCTCTGTGAGGCATATTGCTGCTACGTTCTTATGGAGGCTCTTTGGCACCATAATTGAGATAATCATTGCTTGTTCCATATGCCATGTTTCTTTGACTTAGGTGTGTGTATTTCCTGATCTTTTCCTCGTAGGTTTTCTGGAGGTTGCTAGTGTTGAGCACCTCTTTGTTCATTAGGTAGGCGGTCTTTTCCTTCTTGTCAGTGAGGGTTATGTCCGTCCGGTCTGTTGTGCGGGATTTTTTTGTCTGTTCTTATGGTGCGGTCCCAGTACAATTTGTGGATAGGGGTCTCTAGTCCTGCATACGGTTCGTACTTGTAATACGGTACACTTTCTTTGATCAACTGGTATTTTTGCGCTATTTTATCAAAATTCACAGAGATCACTTTTTAGTGTATGTGTACCCACGCATGTACATGTCTAAATGGTATTTTTAGCACTAGCTTTTGATGTGTTATCCCGCTCGAAAATTTCACATGCAGTAAGCAGAGCCTTTTCTCCAGCTATGAATTCCACTTGGAATCTAATCGCTCTCATTAGTTTTGAAAGAAAAAATGGTTGCTAAACTGTTCTGCACGAAAGGCAAACATACAGATAACTTCATATTCTTTGAGCTCTCGAAAATAAATCTCTAGAGATTATTTCGAGAATGAGCATCATTGAACAAGCAAGCTGGAATCTATTATAGTAGGTGAAACATCCTAGGAAATAAAGGAGAAGGAAAGATCATAAAAGCCATAAAAAGTGGAGCAGTGAAATGAAGGACTCTGTTCTCGCGATATAGTGGGAAATAATCCAGAAAGAAAGATACGCAGGATGTTGTAGAGAAGATAGCAGACAGGGGACAGTCCGAGATATTACTGGACGTATAGGCGTGTAATAAACTGCCAAAAAGAAATTTATTCTCTCCTGGCAGTTTATCTATACGATGGATGATGGCTTATTGATGGCTTCTTAAATTTCATCAATCATAACATAAATAGCAGCGTTCACTTGCTGGATATTGTCATGGGCGCGCATAATTCTATAAAACGCTGACTGAGATTTTGGAGAAGTTTCTATGCTTTTACATAGGTTTCTTAAACACGATTTTCTGATGGCTAAATATGTTAATAATAAGCAGGTACTGAGACCGCCCCCAAGTGAAATTTTCTAATAAGATACAAAATGGATCTTATTAGAAATACAATATCCAGGCACTAGCTTTATGAAAACTTAAAAACAAAGCCTCTGCAACAGATGATCAACGAGTCTGGAGTCATGCATCTTGCAAAGTTAATCACTTCTGCATGCGATTCACCAAACTAAGCCAATATAATAGCTGTCCCCAACAGGGAAAATTCAAGAAACCAGTAATTCAAATCCAAACTCTCCAGACTCAAACAAATGGACAGAATGTTCCCCAGTAGCATCCCTTCACCTCATAAATCATCATAACATTGATTGCAACAAATTAATCAACAGGTTAATCAACTACAGGAGTCAGATCTTCGATAAAATGAAGAAACATAATCCAACCCAGTAATGGCAACTGAAAGCCAAATGTCCTGTTCTGCAAATTCTTTTTTAATTCATAACTATAATTCCTAGTCATTGTTAATGTCAATATGAAATCTGCTATGTACATATATTCGATTATTTTATGTTATTTCTTTTGTATTATTATCAGCCCCTAGCCATGTGCTGTGATGGGCTTGCTGTATTATTTACAATAAATGAATATGTATAAGTAATCACTGTAAGAACTCGTAGTTGGAAGTCCCTTTTCTGTACAAAGAGTCACAAGAACAACAGGTCTATCTTGAGTTGGCTGATCGAAGTTCATCTCTCCTTTTGAAGACACGTGTAGCAAATGTATTAAGAGCATTTAATACAACCTGAGATCGAAAAAGTAAAGGTTTATTTTCACAAATGAAGTGTCCCGCAATAAGTTGAAGTTCTTGTTTATAGTCCAAATAGTAGTGACAATCAAATAAGATGTGATCCGCGTTCTCTTCAGCTCCACACAGACTAAGTGCAGTAGAAGACAGCCCTAGTTTGAAGAGTTTACTATCAATGCTGCCATGATCCGACAGCAGGAATGTACAATGCAATCCCGGAGAAAACCATAAAAATATTATTTTTGAACTGGCTTAACTAAATATAAAAATTCTCTCGTTATACTACCAAGATATGAGATCTTCCAATCTCTTTGCCACTTTTCAATGTAGATGGAACGCAGTCTTTTCCTTTCAGAAGCCAAAAAAGCACCCAAATCAAGTTGCAAACCTTCCAAAGAAACAGGGTGTGCTTTCTTCAGAAGACAATTCATGTATCTGTATTGGATCTCATAATGTACTGGTAGTTTTTCCAACAGAACCTGTAAAGCCGCAATAGATGTAGTCCTACATGCTCTAGACATCATCAGGAGGGCAGCACACTGGGCCTATAACAACTGCTTAATCACAGCAGACTTAGTAGCTGTATATTTCCAGTAGGAGAAAGGAAGAATTCCTCAACCCAACTTGAACTGGTGGCTGTAGCTAGTTGATTTTAGATGGAGGTAGTAGAGTTCCCACCCCGCGAATTTTTCCGTGTTTTTCAGCTTAAAGATCATGCAGATCAGCCCGTGAACACACACACATACAACTCAATACGTCCTTATATGGTAAAGCAGGGAGAAAAAACACAGGCGCGTCAAGGTCACTCGCTTGGCTTCTGAATCCCTACTAGAGGTATGGAAGAAAAAGCCAGGTGAGGGACCTTGAGACGCCTGTTTTTAACTCTCTGCTACAATACGCTATATAAAGATTCCCCAATAAATGCTTGGCATCTGCTTATAGCTCTGCATAATGGCTGGGAAAGTAAATGCACATCGTAGAGCTTCACTGCGTTCCTGCAGGCAACAGCACCAGTCCTCGGGGGAAGAAAACTCGGAGGGGGTTCCCTCCTCGATCGCGATGACTAAAAACAAAATTCGGACCGCGAAACAACAGGCTTCCGCGGCAAATGAACACGGCATACCTGCCGCGGACAACTCTCCCGGCGGCGACGATGCTGATTGTAATGGGGTGAACAGCGATTGTGATCCCGCAGCATCCACGAAGAGACTTCCTACCCTCAAGAAAAAGGTTCTCAAAAGACCAGACGCATCTGGCTCACTCCCCCCTAAACAATGGGAGGATGAAGAGGAATGGGATGAAATGCCGAATTTATTCAGCAAAGATTTTCCCAACCTGAAAATTATACACAAACTGAGGCGCAAAATGGAATACTGTCTCAGTAGCCAAAACAGCAACGTCACCAGGGCCGTATCATTACAAATTTCGCGCTGCTGGGGCTCTTTAGAGAAGAAGTTATATGAGGTCATTATAGAAAATGAACAGCTGAAGGCCACCAATGCCCAACTCCAACAAACTAATAAAGCTCTATCTAAAGTAACTAAAAATCCAACTATACCAGCTCTGAATACCGGGCTACCTTCCAACCAAGCTTCTGATGAAGATACTCGGCACCAGTTGTCTTATGCTGCCACGCTCAAACTACCTCAGATCCCCACCACACAGAACAAACATATGCTGATTATAAAAGCTAGAGAAGGGTGCGACATCCCAGATAGCGATGGAGTGAAGGACACCGTCCTAAAGAAGATAAAACCAAAATTAGACAATCTCCAAATCAAAAACATTCGCAAAATTCGCGACAAAGGGATAATATTGGAAGCAGCCACTAAGTCAGATCTAGAACAGATCAAGTCTTGCGGCACAGCTGAAGATCTAACTCTTACCTTTGAAACCCCTAAACTCAGGGGACCAAGTTTAATTGTGTTTGATGTAGATGGCTCAATCCAGAAAGTTGACCTACTGGAGGAAGTATATAACAGAAATCTCTTTGAATCCATGAGCAAAGAAGAAGCCATTAAGGAGATGAAAATTCAATTTTCCACCAATGCACGGTCTCGCGGTCGACTTAATTGGGTTATAGAAGTGTCCCCCAGGATAAGGAGATTCCTACACAGCCAGGATAGAATTTTTCTGGGCTGGTCATCCCACAGATTCAGAGATTTTGTACCAGTCCTGAAATGCTACAAATGTCTTGGTTATGGGCACACCTCTGCTAAGTGTCTTAAAAAACAACCAATATGTGGGCATTTTGCTGAGGCAGGGCATCTCTACAAGGACTGTCCCAACAAAGCCTCACCTCCTAAATGCTCAAATTGCAAAGCAATTAACAAACCCTACGATCACTCTGTGCGGGATGGAGCGTGCCTTGTATATAGAAAAGCAGCAGATATAGTACGCAATAACACTAACTATGGAAAATAGGATGCTCAACCCCCCCTCTCCCAGACTTCGCATAGCTCAAATCAATGGCCAAAAATCCATCTCAGTGGCAACACAGCTTCATCCCCTAATGGACGAGTTGAATCTAGACATTCTTCTCCTTCAGGAACCATACTGCGTCCGTGGAAGGGTCTCTGGTTACCCCCTGGCTTTCAGAAAAATCCAGACGACAAACCAATTGTGCCTCGCTGCTATCATCGTCCGCAATCCAGACTTAGTAGTAACACAGATAGAATCACTCTGCACTCCCCACCTAGCGGGGGCTACAATAGAAGGCAGCTTCGGCCGTATTGCAGTCCTAACAGCATACTTCCAATTTGGTACAGATATCCTCCCACACATAGCTCGACTAGAACAAGCTCTTGACCTCCTGGAGAACACTGATGTCATCATAGCCGCAGATTCGAATGCTCGGTCAACACAATGGTTCAACACCTCTACCGATGCAAGAGGAGATATGTTAGATGAATTCATTGCCTCACGCAGATTTGAAATCATCAACAGACCAGGACAACCAACCACCTACTCTTCGGGAACTGGAGAGTCTAACCTGGATATCACACTAACTACTTCTTCTCTTCGCAATAGACTCGTCCATTGGCAGGTGCATGACACAGCCACTACTAGCGACCATCGCCTCATCACTTACAGTGTCACCGATTCTGCCCTCCCTCGTCAAGTGCCTATCCAGGATATTGTAAGATTCTCTACTAAAACAGCGAACTGGGACCAGTTTGACAATGTAATTCAAGATGCTCTTCATGACCCAGCTAGCAACTTCTACCAATCAATGAACAGTGCGCAGAAAACAGACTTTGTGCAGAGACTGCTCCTCAAAGCTTCAGAGGCTTCCATGAAAAAATGTTCCAGGAAACCAAGATCTG
Source organism: Mastigoproctus giganteus (assembly GCF_048544385.1). Lineage (NCBI taxonomy): Eukaryota > Metazoa > Arthropoda > Arachnida > Uropygi > Thelyphonidae > Mastigoproctus > Mastigoproctus giganteus. The sequence continues at coordinate 117,921,317 of NC_143582.1, read as the reverse complement.
TTCCATGGTGGTCGCAGGAACTCACTAACCTGCGCAATTCTCTGAAGCGCGCTCGGAAAGAATACCAACGCAAGAGAAGGACTGAACCTGCTCACATTGTAGAACAGTATAGAGACCGATTCAAAACAGTCCGCCGTGAATATACTAACAAAATTTACCATGCCAAGCAAAGCTCCTGGCGTTCCCTTGTCGAGACTGAGGGGAACCGGAATCCGTGGGGTTTAGTCCACAAACTCGTGAGGAATAAGCTGGGATCCACGGATGTCATACACTCTGTCCGCTCTGATGACTCGTCTGAGACTACACACTGGGAAGATACAATCAACCGGATTCTGGATGAACTAATATATCAGGACAACACCAACTCTGACACTGACATCTACAGGAAGATAGCAGTACAAAATTCCAGCTTCCAGCCAGACAATATGGAGGAACCATTCACAGAGGAAGAAGTCGATGCAGCAATTAAAAAAATCAAAAAAGGTAAAGCTCCTGGTCTGGATTTTATTGAAGGCGAGACTGTGCAACGTCTCTGGGCCATAGCTCCAATGATACTTCTTCAGCTCTTCAACACCTGTCTGAATGAGGGTAACTTTCCATCATGTTGGAAGCACGCTAACCTGAGGCTCTTACCTAAGGATCCCACAGGTACCTCCAAGGCATATCGCCCGATTGCGCTGCTTCCCATTCTCGGCAAGGTTTTTGAGAGACTGCTGCTCTCCCGCTTCCAACCCCGATATGAAGCCAGTGGTTTGGCATCCTCGCTTCAATTTGGATTCAAACAAGGGTGCTCCACAATTGATGCTCTATCTAAAACCCTCAAAGTTGCAGAACAGTCGGATGCAACTTATGTACTGGCAATCTTCATTGACTTCAAAGGAGCTTTTGACACAGTGTGGTGGCCGGGCGTTCTTCAGAGGGCCAGAATCTCTAACTGCACTTGGAATTTCTACCACTGCCTCAAAAGCTACTTCTCTAACCGCAAGGTCAGCATCAAAACAAAATATCACTGCATCACCCGACATCTAACCCGAGGCTGTCCCCAGGGCTCCATCCTGGGGCCAGCTGTCTGGAATATGATACTAGACGACTGGCTCCTGAGGGACTACCCACACACTACTCAGCTTTCTTATGCCGACGACATGGTTATCATCATTGAGGGCCCCACCCGCGCCACCATAGAAACCCAGGCTACGGTTGTTCTCGCTGCTCTGTCCGTATGGGCCACGGAAAATAAACTCTCAGTCTCCACTGAGAAGAGCAAAACCCTCCTATTAAAAGGCAAACTGGACTTCTCCAGACCTCCTACCATACGTTTTAATGGCCGCCCACTGAAAAACTACCGATCGGTGAAGTACCTAGGAGTAATTTTGGACGACAGGAGAACTTTCATTCCTCATATCCAAGCTATCAAAGAAAAGATAAAAAATTACATCACTATGTTAGCACGCTTTACCCGCAAGGACTGGTGTCTTAAAGGACCAACTCAACGCCTTTTATACTCAGCAGTATTTATACCAATTGTCACATATGGAGCTGCAGTATGGTACCACCGAATGACCTTAGTGCATGTTCAACGTAAAATTCAGCAAATTCAACGACTTATGCTACTACAAATGACCCGCGCATGTAGAACGACATCAACTGCCGCCCTACAGCTACTAACAGGCCGCCTCCCTTTGGACCTCCACGTCGCTTTTATCGGACTTTCTCATGCCATCAAGAAGAATAAGGAAGCTGAATTCCTCACTATTCAAACCCGTACTGATACCGACATCAAAAAGGAACATAAACGTGTGTGGCTACAATTCATAAACTTATGGCAAACCCGCTGAAATAACTCCACAACTGGTGCAACTACTAAACTTTTCCTTCCTGAGGTAACCTACATCAACAAGCAACGTTCCACTTGGTTCTTCCCTAAAGTCTATGCTTCCTTCCTATTAACTGGCCACGGGTCCTTCAAGAGACGCCTTCTAGAGTTCGGCCTAGTCGAGGATGCCCTCTGTACCTGCGGAGAACCTGAAGACTGGGATCACGTGATGCACTCATGCAACGTATACTTAGATCTAAGAAATCAACTACTCCTAGACCTCCACACTACATCACTTCGGCCAGAAACCAAGTTATTGGAATCTAATGATGCCTTCCGTGCACTGACCAGTTATGCCAACGAGGTCTTTCGTCGTCGCTGGCATCACCTGCAACTCCCGAACACTACTCCTGGATAACCTCCTCTAGACAGCAACTGATACCCAGCACCGGAAACTTCCAGACATGAAACTGCAAATGGCGGACAGCCCTGTCGACGCCGCTCCGTGATTCTCCATTGTGACGATCCTGGACTCTTTAATTTGAACTTTACCTATTCTCTTCTTCCTACCCACAGTCTTTCTCCAGGACTCCCACAACTGCACCTAGCACTCTTCCTGCTCCGTTTCGCCTGGGAGGATGTCTACGCTCTATCATCCTCGCTATCTTGTCTGTCTTCCACTTTCCTGTCTCTTCTCCGCTATTTCCTTGGCCCTCCCCACTCTCGCTCCTGCAAGAGTGTGGACGGCCCGTCAGATGTCTTTTACTCCCTGGTCCGGCTCCTCGTGCCAGTGGACGGATGCTGGGAGGCTCCTTCCTGGTGATCGCGCCTCCCAGTAACGAAGAGGCCAGTCAAACAACACACTACTCACACATAACCCACACTGACTGGCTTTGCTATGTTAACAGAGTATTTAACGCGGATTTGTGGGAAACCACGGGAACCGAATAACAAAAAACACTATGTCCACTATGTCCACTATATACAGATTGAATGTAACAATAGTAACAGATGGATTTGTGAATCTTCATTGCTTTCCTTGTCCATGAATACCTCAGAATTGGCGAAGACGTCCAAACTTAAACGAGTCACCTACTTTTAGTATTTTTGATGGTTGGACATTACCCTAGTTATGATTATTTGTATTTTGAAGAGTAAATTGGTTGATTTAAAAATCTGTGCTGCTTTAGACCGCTGAGGAAAGTAAAGTTTCATTCACTGCTTGATGCCAGCCGATATAACAGCGCCCAGTTAACAGTGGGAGGAGATTCATTTGTGAGGAGATTAAAACAGAAGAAAAACGTCCAGTGCACGAACGAGTGTTACTAATAACGAACTAAGAACATAAAAGTTGCCTCCATACCTCTTCAAGAGGCAATGGGCAGTGCTGAATAAAGCTCTGATTCAATACCGCGATGGCTGCCCTCTCCAGCAATGACTTCTCTAGGGAATACTAAGTACCCATTAAACAGCCGAGTATGTTGCGCAGCTAGCACTGCAGAGGACGAATTCTTTTCCTTGAATCGAGCCAGCGACTGTCAACTTACAATAGTTCAATCATCTTAACCACTGCGTCAACCTTCAGCAGAACTCGAAAACTACAGTGCGGAATTTAGACGTATTTTTACGGTGAAAGTGATTTATTGCATTTTAATGATGGACGAACGAAATCCTATAAATGACGTAACGGCCATCACTATCTGTCAGTATTTCTTTATTCCCCGTTCTAAGATTACTCCAGATCTTTTTCCACTTTTTCAGCATTCAAAACACCGGCAGTTATTCAACAGGGAGGTAGCTTTTCATTGCTCGATAAAGAACGAATGAAATTCGGAAGTTCCCAGGTGGATACTGGGAACGAAGTGCTTGCAACTAGTTCGAAATTAAGCACGTGGAATATATATGAAATGCTATATAAAGGTGCATCGTCTGTTTTACATAAATAGGCAAACTTATTTTATTATGAAATGAAAACGAATATTGGATTTCAATAATTAAGTACTTTTAACTGTAAAAACATATTCAAAAGATCTTAATTAGAGTACGATTGTCCCCAACAGGGAGAACTTATTGCGGGCTTACATGCTGTGGGCCAGTAATCAAGGGTATTAAGTGCATTCTTGTAGGAAATAGAGTGTTCAACTCATGCTTTCTTAGCAACCGGTTCTGTTAGACGGATCTCAAAACCAGACTTTTTAAAATGTCCTGTGTGGAAAAGGCCTGGATACCACAGAACGGCCATAACGAGTATTCCACTTGTATGTGCTGTATATATGTTAAAGAATAGAGAAAAAAGTTAAGTTTAGTGAAGTTCTGAATATGAGTACCCCATATTGACTAGTCGGTTACTGAAATACACTGCCCTGCCCTGCCATTAATATCTGGATAGATCTACCTTGATAGTTGGTCACGTTCTACCCAAACACTACGTGTCAGATTCAAGTATACTCGTAAATATGCTCGTAGTGCTTTAAAGAGACAGTAGTAGGATTGTGAATGAAAGGTGCCGTGATCCATGGAGTTAACAGACTTCCTGCGGAATGATAATAGGCTGCCACATAAGTAATAGAACTACCCGTGACATTAATTGCAATGAAGATTGGTAGGGGGCGACTACTGATGATGTGATCTGCAAATAGAAGTAGTTTGGTGCCAAAACCACCTTGAAACGACCCGGAAAACCTCCGAAGCTAAAGGAACGTGACAGGAGAGTTCTGAAAAGAATCGTCCGCTCGGAATGCAGGTCGACGTTATCGCAGCATAAGCACAAGCCATCGGAGAGACGATTGGAACACATGTCAAACACGCGATGTAAACACTAACCTATGGTCGTGCCATAAAAATTCCTCCCATCTGTTTAAATACGGGCTGTTTTCTACACGAGGGATAGGACAGCAGTTATAATCACTGTAATTACGATCCACGAGAAAAAGAATAGTTAAATGTACTGCAAAGAAAGGTAAGATAATGGGGAGAGGCAAGCTATGTTGAAAAACCACTCTGGTAAAAAAAAAAAAAAAAAACTCTGGATCTGTCCCAATAATACACTGGTGGGCAAAACTTAAGGACCAACACTATTTCTAAAGGTTACAACCACAAAATCTTTACTTAAGGTACTCTTTACTGATGAGAGTAGATTCAGTCTCAGCAGCGATTCTAGACGTCAGCTAATCTGGAGAGAGGTTGGCACACGGTATCACCCCGCAAACATCACTGAAAGGGATCGATATGGCGGTCGAGGTGTTCTCGTCTGGGGAGGCGTTATCTTGGATGGACGTACACAACTCCAGATACTCAAGGCGGCACTGTAACCGGGGCATGCTACTCCTTCCCAATGTGCGTCTGTTCCGAGGTGCCATTGGCCCCGAGTTCGTGTTTATGGATGATAATGCCACACCCCTTCGCACTGAAACTGTTGATATGCTTTTGGAAAGTGAGGATATTGTTCGTATGGATTAGCCTGCCAGTTTTACGATCTAAATCCCATCGAACATATCTGGGATGCTCTAGGGAGAAGCCTAGCGGCACGTTCACACCCACCAGAAAATATTCACCAGCTGAAGATGGCGCTGACAGGAATAGATTATGTTACCGCAATAACTTATCAACAACATTGTTCTAAGTATGGACAGGCGGTGAAAAGCCTACATCGACATTAGAGGTGGCCCTGTCTCCTACTGAGGGCCACCTCTTCCCTTTGTTCCATCTTTGGCAGCGATGCATCTATATCATGGCAACCAGTGCTATGTGGCCATTTTTGAATAAAGTCCCTCTGTACCGTGTTGTGTCCTTCATTTCTGTACCTCACGAGGTTCCTTTGGTATGCTTTTCCCATATTCAGGCCACTCCCATGAGAAGCTACAGGTTAAAACTTGACTGGTCCTTAAATTTGCACACCAGCGTACATCAGTTATGGATAAGTCACACAGGTGACTTGGGAAAAGATGGGTAAAGCCTTTCATAGTCATAAAAAACCCAGTGCATTTAACAGAGACAGAGGTGGTCATATACTTCCAGTATTTTAAAACGCCATAATCCACACATTGTGATGATCGACAGCACGAACGTCAGTTGGGTTGTTTTGAATTCAGTTGTTTTCTTTTCCGTCCACTTGTAAGCTAACAGCCCACATAAAACAAGTTAAAAATAAATTTGGAGTTCTTTTTAAATGCCCAAAAATATATAACGCATCCTATGCCCAAATAACATTCATTCTTTTTCTTCTTTTGGAAACGAGAGAGAAAGTAAGGGCACTAATATCCTACTGCTACTCAAAAATCTGCGTCAATACTTTAGAAAAACCTACTTCCGTACTTTTAAACTGATCCTCCGCAATGCTTCCTTTAGATAATAACCCGGAAAATGCCTAACCAATTTAGATTTGCTAAAAGCTTCTGAATTTTTCACTTCTATCCAAAGTCAGATTTATTTTCCATTCGTTTTAACATTTACACTCTTCAATGTTACAGATTATTTATTTATTTATTTTATTATTATTATTTTCTTTTCTTAAGCATGGACAGTTACACGTGGAAAGGTGGATCCCACAATCGGCAATTCAAGTTTATTATTAATTGCAGTATTTCTGTGAAAGTGAATTAAAGTAAAACATACCAAACACCATTATGGGGCTTGAACATTTACGACACGAAAGGTATACATCTGGGAAAACAAAAACTGAGCTTAATTTCTTAAGATTAAAAATACTTTCTTTATTCTCGGGAAACCCAAACATTTAAATCACTACAGAAAAAATTGAACTATTGATAATGGAAGTATACTCACTTTTGCATTACAATTTATCCCGCTACACCTTTTTATAAAGAAACATAAGCAGAGAGGCATCGAGTTCTGCTTGTTACTCAGAATCGATTAGATTGCAATTGGTCATCCACCAAGTTCCGTGTCATCAACTTCCTGTAATCAACATCTGGATGCTGAACATTGCGCGTGACCTTCGATCTGTATAAGCTTCCATGCGGCAGAATGTAGACTAGGAATGATTCTTAAGATGTGGTGAAGGGGTTCTTTGTCCATTGTCAGAGTTGCCAAACTTCAAACGTTGTTACGTTATCATTTTTTTGTTGCTACCAAGCCCAGGTCAAAGGTCCTTTCAGCAACATTTCGTTAGTCGAGTATTTCCATTGCGTGTGCGTGAATGGAGGAAGATTATGCTTGTGCAGAATCCATTGCAGTTGTCAGTGTTCAACCAGTTTTTTTTCAACAACGCTGGTTTGCCCTAGAGACCCAGATTTCGGCTCTGTAAATAAGGGATTGCAGAAAGAAATTGATAGATACATTGTAGAGTAACAGTGACATCAGCAGATCCAGGTACTGCAGATCCAAGTACTAACAGAACAAAATCTTTTCCATGAAATGACTTTCCAGTTATTATCTGATTACATAGTGTTGGTTCCTATGAGAAAAACTGTTTAGTCATTCGTAAATGTTATTATAAAATAATAAAGTTTTATTGTGAAAAACTGTGAATGTACAGTTTCACAATGACTAACGTTTCTTTTTTATATTTGGCATCGTCTCTTTTCTTATTCAAATACCAAAAATATATTTAATGTATTAAAAATTAACATCATAAAATGAAGACAAAAAGATCTTCACTTAGATCTTATTAGTAAAACCAACCGAGCATATCGATTTTGATGCTGTCAATCCATAAGTTATGGAACTCTTGTTTGAACAACTGCACTGAAAAAAAAAATCAAGGGAAACGCAGGAAGCTGCACTTTATATTTCAAACGCTTTTGATCGATCCTGACACAAAGGACTTTTTAATAAGTTTATCTTATAATTTATCTTCTTCGTTTTTTGCACTTGGGTTGCCACTTCCTCTTTGACAGTTCACACCGTATGATGGATCTTCATCTTCTAATTTTTATACTATCGCAGGAGTATCAGAAAGATCTGTTCTTTCATTTACTGATTTTCTTATCGGGCAAATAATATCACGGTAAACGGATTTTCTTCTGTCGACTGCAAATCCTATTCAAAATGTGCTCCATGATAATAACTTTATTATTGTTTATCGGTTCATAAACCTTCTACACAAACAAGAAATCTCAACTATTCCGCTGAACTTCTTTCATCGTCTTAAACACCGACTATCATATCTTCCAGTTTGGATAAGATATTCACGTTAATTTCTGTTCACACACACATCATCGATAATACCACGATCTTCAGACATCAGATTTCTTCATTTGGAACAGCATTTACCTCTTGTCTTTCTAGAGGAAAGAAAGACACATCTATATAATGTCTTTTGTATTTTAAAATGTAAATTACTCCCTTTTTTCGTTGATACTTATCTTCAGAACAACTACACTAATACATGAGAGCAGTTCGACTCGCCCTTAAAAAGTATCTTTGAGCGTTACTACTTGAGATTTCAGAGGAATGGTTCAAGTTGTCTATTTGGTTTTATAATTGTTTTAGAATTTTCGAAATCAAGGATGTGAGGTTTCAGTATAGCGTGTTTTCAAAATATGTGTATACTATGATTGGTGTGAATGTTTGTCGGAATGAAAAACTACTTTCAGAAAGGAAACAAACCGTATACAACCCTCCACTACACCGGCAAACTCAACCACGATGTTAAAAACCCATAAAAGTTCAAGTTCTACTATTTTACAAGTTCGATAGGCGACTGAAACAGAATCAAGCCTTTTCCACTACTCCATCGGCTCGGGCACAAGCTATAGCCAGTAAACATCATTATCTGATGTTGGACATGACTGCTGCAGAACATATGAAACAATTCTGCAGGGCAGAAGAATGCAGGACTATTTCCCAACGAACGCTCACAAAGTTGTGACGATCATAACACCCGGATGTGGTATTGCAATGTCCTGCACGTCAGGTTTCTGAAGAAACACTTCAGAAATCGCAAGTTTTGCACCAATTATAATGCGATGGACGAGGTGCACAATTTGGGAGCGACGTTACCCATCAGAATAAAATGGTTGGTGCAACGTCTGTATACGAGATCAATCATCTCGAGATCACTCCCTTGCAATCATGGTAGACTTCGCTGGGGCCTTTGATCGACTATGGTGGCCCAGTGTTCTTCGGAGGCTTCGGCAATCAAATGTTTCCAACAACCTATACAACAGTTTAAGGTCATATTTAACTGGTAGAAAAGTCCAAGTTACCAATAGAATCCAGACAGTGACTAGGTACATCAATCGAGGCTGTCCGCAGGGCTCTGTGCTTGGCCCTTTCCTCTGGTCTATTGTCCTGGATGAGTTCCTGGGCATAGACCTGGGAGGTGTTGAGTCCTTGGCCTTTGCGGATGATCTTGTCCTTTTGGTATGTGCTAACACCAGGACGAACCTGGAGAAAATGGCAAATGGAGCACTGGTAAAACTTCAGAACTGCGCAGCCCTGCACAACCTTACCATTTCAGGAGAGAAAACAAAGTCCATACTCCTTAAAGGCAGGCTACAAATCACAAGACCACCTACAATAAAATTAAACTTTATGCCCATACGGCTGCACATTGAAGTCAAGCTCCTAGGTATCTTCTTAGACTCGGGGCTTACCTTCCACCACCACCTAAAGTATCTAGCCAACAAAATTCAAAGGTACAGTGCTATGATAAGGGGGGTCAGCAGGGCAGACTGGGGGCTGAAGCACAAAGCTCTTACTCTGATATACCAAGCGGCATACGTGCCAATTGTGTGTTATGGTGCCTCCATCTGGTACCGAAAAGCCATCCTAGCAAGAAATAAACGTAAGCTGGATTCAATCCAGAGATTCATGCTCCTTTCAATTTGCAGGGCGTGGCGTGCCGCACCGTCAGCACCCCTGCTCTGCAGGTATTAACTGGATGTCAGCCACTATACTTAGAAGTGGTTAAAAGAGGGCTTTTTTATCACTTAAGGAAGGGAGTTCCAACCCAACTGCTAAATTTTCAACTTGACACCACAAACGGCACCAGGCAGGAAAGACAACGGATAACCCAACATCTACAAGAGATATGGCAACATGACTGGGACACTACAACAAAAGGGGCCATCACAAAACGATTCCTTCCATCCATAAGTTCAACTCACCCAGAACCTCCACCCTGGTTTTCGCCTGGCCTCCATGTGACCTTTATCATCATCGGCCACGGATCCTTCCAACAAAAACTGACCGCCATGGGAATCGAGAATGATCCACGTTGCCACTGCGGCGAAGAGGAGTCCTGGGGGCACCTCATGTATGAGTGCCCCAGCTACGACAACATTAGGCTTAAATTCCTCACCACAATACAGAGAAACCCTTGCAATCAAGAATCCACTCTACTACTCGAGGAAGATGCCTATAAGGCATTAATCACCTACGCGCAGGAAACATTTGCACTTAGGCGAGCTAAGATTGCAGAACTCAGAGCCCAAGAACTAAACCGGACTGGCGTGGGATAACTCTCCATTCCCCCGGAAAAACGCAGACATAATCATGCAAACCCTAATAGGGTAGGATCTATTGCAGGCACCATCCAAGGTGCGGGATGCTGGCACTCCTCGGAGTGAGGGATTTAAAAGTCATCGCAAACCCGAAATGGGTAGGATATACTGCTGGCACCGAGCTAGGTGCGGGATTGCTGGCACTGACCTCAGTGCGGAATCTACAGGCACTATGCCATTGACAATTACACAGGGGCACCTGTCCCCTGTGACGTTTAAACCCACACTCTTTTCTATACTTTGCCTAAATTAGGGTGGATTTATTCTCCCCTGTCAACCCACCCAAATTCATTCCCACTCTGATCCTCTCTTCTTCTATGCCCCTCTCTCTCTTTCTTTTTTTTAATCTATTACTTTTTTACTTATTTTATTTTATTATTTTTATTTATTTATTTATTTTATTTTTTTATTTATTTATTTTTTTATTTATTATTTTTTTTAATCTGCTACTTTATTTTTATTTTATTTATTTATTTATTTTATTTTTTTATTTATTTTTTTTTTATTTATTATTTTTTTAATCTGCTACTTTATTTTTATTTTATTTCATTTATTTATTATTTTTTTTTTTTTTTTGGTCTCCGTCAGGAAGCTCAGGCAACCCTGGCGGAGACCAGCCAGAGTATAATGGGCAGCCTGGCTCAACTCCCAGTGGTGGTGGCGGGCAACGTGGGGTTCCCTTAGGGGCCTTGCGGCTAAGCAGCCAGAGACAGAACAACAGAGCATAGCACAATTCTGTCACAAACCAGACACCACACATTTTCTGGCTTTTACAGAGATTCTGTAAATTCTTCTCAAAGTACCATGGTGCAGATGTGGGAAACCACCGGTGGCGCCTTCCACAAAACACTATGCATCAGGGGAAAAGTTCCTGGCAGTGAAACATGCCCCACACCATAAAACCGCCTCCACCGGCCTGCACTTTTGATACTACGCAAGATGGATGAAGAGCCTCATATTGTCGACGCCAAATCCGTACACGACCATCCATGGTGTGGAGTAAATAACGTGACTGATCCGATCAGCACGCCTTCTTCTAGTCATCTAACGTCCAACTTGCATGCTCTTTGCACCAGGCGAGTCTTTTATGCCGATGAACTTTGGTTAGGAGAGGATGCCGTAGGGGTCGTCTCTGGTATAACCCATACGTGCGAGCGTGCGATGCATGGTCATGCCAGATATTGTTCCGGGTTCGGCCATGATGTATTGGGTAGTCAACTCTTCAACAGTGCTGCGCCTGTACGAGTCGTCGGACCCGGCGCTCACTCTAACATCAACCTTCCGCTGACCTTTGCAGTTTTTCCGTCGGTTTGCTGTTTGACCATTTCGACGCCAGTCCTGGTACACTTTAAGTACAGCGGCTCTCGAACACCCCACGAGCAGCCTTTTGGGAAATCGAGGCACCAGCTCGTCGAGCACCCATAATCTGTCCTTTATCAAAGTCCGATCAATCCTTCCTTTTACCCATCACGCTCTGAATTTTACTACCTACTGAACCACTGACACCTTATCTATGCTACGTAGGTCGACTAACTGCGCATTCTCGTACCTCACGTGGTCAACCGGTCGCATTCAGTTTTCATAGGGGCGGTCATAATTGAGTGATCACTCAGTGTATCTTATTATGATTATACTACTATAATCTTCCCCATAATATTATAAAAATACGACACACACGTGTTAGAAAAAAAAATCAGAAATCGAGAAAAAGAAAAAGTTAGTAAAAAAAGTTAGAAATGGAGAATTAAAAGAAATGATGTAACACAAGTATAAAGAACTAGAAGAAATTATTAAGAAATCAGATAAAATAATATAAATTGAATTAAAATAGAATAAAATGACTAATATAACATAAAATAAGACAAGATACTATGTTGCCGTGTAATTCTTAATTTCAATGCCTTCGTCAGAGGTCATCCACCGAAATTATGAGAAAGAGGGCGATATGTAGGCCACTGTTTCCGGCATGGTCTGTATGCTCAGGAACACCTTCTGGGAAATTATTTTGAATTTAGCGGCAAAAATAGGGCCGAATAAGGTGCCAATAATTATATGTATTGCATATAGATCATGGATCTATATGCTCTACATACGAAAACAATAAAACTAAAGTAAAATGAATGCCAGTAATGGCAAACCAGTCGAGCGAAATAATTACTAAACCCATAAAATAATAAATAAAGAAAAGAAAAATATTTTGGCTACGCTCATTACAGTAATAGTAGCAACAACAGCGGAACACCTTGTCACGCATCACAACAAGTTCCTTAATCTTGGTGGAAAGTACTGAATGTGTGTTATGCGGTTCATCAATAGTAAGTTTCTGTTATTCATTTACACCTCGTTTCCAAAATGAATAGATGTAAAGTGCATATCGGTTTAAAGAAAATCATTCTCCTTTGTAAATTTTAGAAAACACAATTTCTTACTAAATACAATCAACAGCAACTGTACGTCATTGTCCTTTCATCATCACTTCAACTGATTCCTCAGTTGTCCATCTCCTATTCAAGAAAGCATCCTGGACGAATCGGTCCTCATCCAAAAAGTCAGTTGGTAAATTCGTCAATCAGCTGACGCCTAAAGGGAGAAAACAATCCCTAATTAGTGAACTGGATCCGTAGACGAGATTGCCCTTACGGAAGAACGCCAGCCCAAACAGATGAATGCACCGTATACCTCCTCCACCTAACGGTCCAACGTGTGCCACACTGGCGCCCTTACCCCATCGTTGGGATACAGTTCGTCCGTCCGTCTTGAATAAGCCCACCCTCCATCCTGTTCGTAGAATGCAACAGCTTTTTGGTTTCTCGCCTTAACTATCCTCCCGATGAGCTCCTTTGATGGACACGTTGGGTTTCCTCTACGCAGCACAACGTGTGGGAATAATGAACGTTCCCTCCATCCTCCTAACGGGCATCATTCATACAGCAGGGTACTGCTTAGTTGGAATCCAATACATCTACCATATTTACACTCCCTAAACAAACAAACAAACAAAAAAAAAAAAAAAATAGAAAAGGCGTACTGAAGAACTAATATTACTATATTATGAAAAAGGTTCTATCATAACAGATAAATATAATCTTATATATTAAAAATGTTTATATTTAAGTATTTGTTAATAGCTATCTATCTGACTAACTAACTAACACTAATGAATATAAATAATTTATTTTAATTATTTTAAAATCAGTTTTATTCATCAGAGAGATAATTCAATCATCTCCCAGTTGAGTAAAGATCCTCGGATGGATGGGTCGTTGCAATATTACGCTGCAGTCTTTTCTGTTTCCGGACAAACCGACATCAAAGCAACAATAACTTCCATCTGAGGATTTTTGATTTGTTTACCCACTTCCCACGACGCAGTTCCTCTTGGATAAGAAGTGACCCCTCATTGGATATATCTCGTAGACGGGCTGATGCTTCAAAGTTGAAGATCCGAAGGTGGTTTGGTGTGCTCGAATGTCTAATGCAACCAGCTAAAACATACGCCAGTCTTTCTGATGGACTTTTTATGGGCTTGTCCAATCAACAATCTGCTATTATTATGAAGTCATCAGAAAGGGTCACAATCAGTGGATTGTTAAAAGTTTCCAATTCGTTATAATAATGGATAGAAAGTTCTGAACAGTGAAGACTACTTTAGTGTTGCAATAATTGAGTTTATGACGAATCAGCAATGGAAATTTCAAACTGATAATGAATTGTATCGATCACTCCATAATGAATTAAAGATATGGTAATAAAAATCGTCGGCGAATTGTATCTTAGGGACTTAGGTTGCTTAAATTTATTTCATTTACGTGGAATGTTTTATATAAAATTCTCTTCGCGTTTTTTTTTTTTTTAATACTTAATAGTTACTCGTTGTATTAATTCGCCATATAGTGCAAGGACGCCAATGGCAAAACAAAATACAAGTACAAAGTACAAAGTATGTTGAGGGTCAAACGGCACCAGGAATTTCTCCCATCTCCGCGAGTGTTCGCTGTATCGAGGGACAGTACTCTGTCAAGACCAGAGATTTAAAAGTGTGTGGATCATGTGTTGTGTAGTATGTTGTGCCCATTGTTCTTCTGGCCTATTGGCCGTCGAGCCCCTGATGAGACCCGACGTTGTCCGTACTATGCCAAATGTGCGCCTCCGTAGCCAGGTGGGAAGGAGCAGCAGTGCGTAGCACACGCTTCTTGATTAGACCGGGGTTCGAGCCCGTCACCACCAAATACGGAGGATGCGGAAAGGTCAAGGGAATGACCACCGCATATTCCCGGAGCAATATGGCCTTAGTTGCTAATGCTCCTAAAAACCAAATAACATAACATAACAACATAACATAACGTACTATGCCAACGAGGAGGCTGGCCAGGTGTACCTTGAAATTTATTATACTCTGGCAGGTCCCGCCGCCTAATTTCCTGGGATTTCAGCGGCTGGGTCCTATAGAAAAAAAAAAAAAAAAAAGATAGATAATCGCGGTGGTATAATTGCAAAATCGCTATTAAGTTGGTATGTGGGGTTTGTTCTCCGAAATTACCATGGGATTGTACGCTAAAATGACAAGTTCTAGAGGCCTAATGGGGCGGGCAATAATTTTGGTGCTAATTTAAATTTGGATGCGTGGGGCTTTCGCGGTGAATAGTCAAAGAGAAGGGTAGGGAGACTGAAGGCTGGGGGGAAGAAAGAGAAGTAAGGGGCCGATAGGGTAGATGGCCCCTGCAGTCAGTGGGGCATGCCCATGCCCCACCAGAGGGAAAGGGGGATGGCAGGAGGAGGAGAAGACAGCAAGCCATCTCCCCCCCCCTGCCAAGGAATAGGAGTGAAAGCAGGCTGGTCAAGGTTGCCAGCCCAGATCGCCATATGGCTAGGTGGCAGCAATGTGCTGCAATCATTTCTCTGAGCCCTTGCATGGTAGTATCTGGGAAGGTTTCCGTGGTTGTGTAGACATTCTGCTGGCCTGCACGGCATGGTTGTTTACTGCAGTGGTTGAGGCTGTGGGAGCGTCCTTCTCCTTGTGAAGAGGTCCTGGGCCAGCTGCGCGAATGCCTTGTATGTGTCAACTTCAGTTATGGCGAGGTCTTCTTGATTACGGAGGTTAAGCTGTGTTCTAGTAATGAACCTGCAATAGAGGTCCTCATATAGTGGGCAACTGTACATTAGGTGCTCCCACGTTTCACGTTCACCACAGAGGCAGAACGGTGTATCACTCAGTCCAAATCCTTGTAGTTTGTCTCTAATGGCCCCGTGTCCCGTCAGCAGGTAGGTGGTGTAGAGTCCTGGTGAGAGCCACGGTGGATAATTCGGGTATACCAGCCGTATGTTGGGTAGAAATTTTCTAGTTATTGCACCTTTGCTGGAGGTCTCCCAGCGGGCCTGCCAAGTTTGTTGGAGGTAAGCGGAGAGACGGCTCCTTTCTACTTTGGGATCATTTGACAGATCTATGGTGTAGTCGAGGCATGTTGCCGTTCTGCCTTTGGTCAGTTGATAGAGTAGCCCATGCTTAACAATCTCCAGGTCCAGAGGGAGGGATCCCGTTAGAGCCTGGAGTGCGTGGGTACTTACAGTGTTACATGCTCTCGAGATGGTTAAGAGTATGTGTCGCTGTGTAGTCTCCAATTTTTTCCGGTTCACTGCAGTGGTAGCCTTGCGATACCATATTCCAGAAGCATATGTAATCGCTGGCAGGAAAATAGCTTTATAGTAGAGGCTGAGGGTTTTCCGCCTCAAACCCCATTCCTTGCGTGTGATTCGCGCAAAAAGTGCGGAGTATCCTCTAATTTTCTTCCGTAAGTGCACTATATGTGGTGTAAAGCTCAGGTTTTTGTCTAGTACGACTCCAAGGTGCTTTAATTCGGTGGTAAGCTTGATTGTGTTACCTTGTATCTTGATTTGAGGGGGTCGTCTGGTGTCTAGGGCTCCTTTTAATAATATAGATCTTGTCTTCGAGGATGAGATCTTCAAGTTATTGTTGTTAGCCCAGTCCTCTAGAGTTTCTATTGCTCTGTTGGCGGTGTTCTCCAGTTGCGCCCTAGATCCCCCAGGCAGCATCAGAACCACATCATCCGCATAGGCTAGGGGAACGACGTCGCCGAGTTCCAGGTTCAAAAAGCCATCTAGAACCAAGTTCCATAGGAGTGGGCCCAGGATTGAGCCCTGTGGGCATCCTCTGAATACTTCTCTTGTTACTGAACAATATGGTGCTCTGACTGTCACGAACCTATTCGACAGGTAGGATTTGATGACTTGATACAGATTTGATGGTAGGTTGGCTTTCCGGAGTCGGGCCAGGACGCTTGGCCACCATAAAGTGTCAAACGCCCCAGCGGGGCGTTTGACACTTTATGGTGGCAAACTCCCCACTAATTTATATATTACGGGGACTGAAATTTAAATATGATCGCTGGGGTATTTCCTCCTTAATCCGCCCCTGCCATCCACTACTATTCCATCCACGAGAGTCCATGGTTTAGGTGAATCATTGTTGTTAATATATTGCAAAATATATTGCAAAACAAAATAACCAAGTAGATAAGAATACACAAATTATATGCATCACTACTGACACAAGTGACTATCCAGTTGATCTTTGAATTTATTCAAACCGCCAACCTGAAATAACTGCGAGGACAACTGCTAAAAGAAAACTTTCTTCAATCCGAACTAATTTGAATTTATGACCCCTACTTCTGGAATTGTTTAGAACATAGTAGTACATAGTGTTACTTTTAATGCAGCTATTGAGCTTCCCCAAACTCCCCACTAATTTATATATTACGGGGACTGAAATTTAAATATGATCGCTGGGGTATTTCCTCCTTAATCCGCCCCTGCCATCCACTACTATTCCATCCACGAGAGTCCATGGTTTAGGTGAATCATTGTTGTTAATATATTGAGAAACTTTGATATAAACTACTATAACCTAAAAATATTTTCAGTCGTATTGATAAGCGAGATATTTTGCATTTGAGAATATAAAGCCTTATTAATAGTTAATGCCTGCCCAGGTCCATCATTTAAAAAGTTAAATTTGCATCATATTATTGCATCGGGCAATCATGTAACCAATCACTGCCTGCAATAAAATAAAGAAAGGCGACTAAAACGGTCTTGTGATTTTTGTCGTGACAGCGCGAGAACCAGCACAAAACCAGATCTAACAATTAAAGAATTAACATCAGGAGAAGAGACAGAAAGTCCCATCAACCCGGAAAATCAGGACAGTGTAGGAATTACACCCGCAGACATCTCTCAAAAGGAAAATCCGACCACAGCAGATAACTCTGTATTGAATCCTGATAAAGGCAATGGCGATAAGAGTGGCCAAATGATCTATGGAGAGTTGATAAACGCGCTTACGGACGCCCTCACTAATCACGTTACTCAACTGACACAGCAGTATTTACCTCAAATTTCTGAGCTCACATCCATCACTCTCCCTCAATGCAACTGTAACTCTTTTAGAGAGGAGATGCGCTTACTGCGTAAGGATAATAAGCGGATGTCAACAGAAATTTATCAAATGAGATGTCATATCGAAGAATTCAACCGTTACCTAGCAATCGGGAAAATACAGCCTGGGAATCGTAGTGAATTAAATGGATCCCGCCACTGTGATAAGCAAAATCAAATAGGATCTAACCAGGAGAGGGGGACAACCAACTCTCAACCTCACTGAGGTGTGCTTCTCCAAATGGGGCCCTTTCTACATCTCTGGCAGAGATCAGCCACAACGTGCTGTATACAGCCCTCAGAAACCCCAAACTGCCAGAAAACTGGATAACGTAGCAGACTTGTTCCTGACTGACACTCCACAACAAGCAGCGACAGGTGATAACTGGGTACCAGCAATTCAGCAACCTTATTCTCCACAGGCCAAAGATAGTCTTGGTCATAATATCTCGGGTGATGGCAACTAGATGAGCCTAGAACAAAAAGAGCATTGCGACAAGAATCAACTAACAATTAATCAGTACTCCCGTGCTCCTCAAGCATAAATCCTTCCTATGCACAGGTTGTAACCATGCAGTTGACAAATGCAAGAGAAAACGCCTGTCCTCAGATTCTCCAAAATGAAGTAACTCAAACCACACAGGTTCCTCAAATAAGACCGGCAAGCGGGTCTGAACAGGGTAGATCCCCCAATACTGAGAGACCATCAATTCGTTGGAAAGGAAACAATAAGGATAGCGCCTCTCCAGCCGAGGCCCTGCATCCCACCCTAGCCTACAATATTGCCGCTGTTCAAACGAGGAGTAAAGCGTTTGTGTCACGACTAAATCCGTCCACAAAGGGGTCGGATATCAAGTCCCTGTTTGCTCTGGAATATGGAGTACAGGTGGAAATAAGAGCCTTGAAGACGGGACACCCAACTTATGCCTCCTTCATCATCTCATGTGCCCCTGACAAACAACGTATTGTGCTAGACCTCGAGCGGTGGCCCCCAGGAACCCTGGTCAAGCCCTATTTGGACAGGAACTATCAATCTCCTACTACCAGACGCATGAGCAGCCCATCTGCATAACAACCAGCAGAAATGACTAGCACAACCATTGACTACATACCAGTGAAATTGTTTACGCAAAATGTCAGAAGCCTTGTGAACAAACTTGAGACATTACAGTCTCTCCTACATCTAGATGAGTTCGATCTAATTTGCATTACCGAAACATGGTTCTTTGAGGGGAACCAGCTGGAAATTATCGCCAGATCCATGCAGTACAACGCTCTAGTCAAGTCGAGAGGCTCCAGGAGAGGTAGGGGTGTAGCCTTATTCCATAAAGATGACTTTTTGGTTGGGAAAATTAAATACAGCCAGATGGATAATATTGAGGCCGTGTGTGTAAATTTAGCCAAGGAGACAAATAAAGTGCAAGTGTTTGTAGCCTACCTACCCTCAAACCATACTGAAGACACCAGGTTGGAACTCCACACATGGTTTATCTGTAACCTTGATTCTGGAATCCCTACAGTTGTCACAGGAGACCTTAATATGCCACTGCCAAGAAAGCAAGATGCTAGAAGTGACCTTGATTCTATCCTTCATACAGTACGGCTCGCACAAGTTATAGATACCCCACCTAGAGGCGATAATACCTTAGATTTACTCTATCATAATTTGGATACCATGCATATCATGTCACCCTTCTTTAGGTTCCGGTCAGACCACATCCCAATCGCATGCAAATTCTCCTTGATCCAAACAATAGATGCAACTTACCACTCCTATCAATCTAAAAGGCAAATAACGTCAAAAAGCAATCTTTTCAGTAAAGTATCTGAAACCTGAAATAATTCTTAAACGCCTAACGAGTTTAACTGGCAGAATCTATATAACCTCACTCCGAGGGAAGCTTTATCCTGCTTATCTCAAAACTCAGACAAGAAGCGCTGGCTGGGGCATCAAAAAGTTCAGATAACATCAAGAACGTCCCCATGGTTCAATCCAGACATCAAACTCGCGTTTCATCGCAAGCAAAAGTCCTACCGACGATGGCAAAGGACGAATAATCCATAAGATCTCATCACATATAAAAGAGAAAGAGCTTTAATTTTAAAACAAAAACGAATGGCTCACAGGGAGCTGATTATCGACAGGATGCGACACAAAAAAGAATACGCGCGTTTATGCCAAATCAGGCTACAATGGAAGAGAAGACTTTCATGGAATGGGCACAAATGACCTTCGAGCAGCCCAATCAGTCCGTCTTTCCAGTGGCAGGACCCACCAGCTACCCTGTATTCTCAAATTTTGCTATCTAGAGAGACTATCTGATGGTGATCATAAAGAAGCTACCGCTGAAGTCAATAGTAGGACCAGGCGGGTTTCCGCTGTTCATTGTGCAAATAAGCGTTTAAACTTTTGATATTCTGGTGCATATTTTCAATCAAATCATCACTAGCGCAGATCCCCCAGAAATCTGGAACACGTGCTTTGTTCGCCCAGTGCCGAAACGTAAGCTTCCGAAGGGACCGAAGGACTACAAGCCGATCGCCATCAGCTGTTGATTCCTGAAACTCTTCGAGAGGGCCATTAAGCCAGCACTTACAGGACATTGCTTCAATCACAGGCCTCCCTACTTCCACACAGTAATCAAAAGCAGGTCTACTAGTACCAACCTGCTTGATGGGCGTATAAGGGGTCCAGACCATATTTATCGGGTCAATAAACTGATTAAATAAATAAATATTTTTCCTTAATATTTATTTTCTGGATGAAAAACACTTTAGGAACAGCAGATCTGCGGATAGAGAAAGAAGTAAATCAACAAGTTAGTTAATGTTTTAGATTTTTTCTTAAATTAATTGAATTTGTTATTTTTCTGCGATTAACAGAAGTGAAAAGTAAATATAGTTGCCTGCTTATCAATGAATTAATAACTTTGTAGAATACTTAATAAAACTCAATTGTTTTACATACTCTGAACTTCAATTTAATTACAACTGTATAATATTTATTACTCTTCCGCAATATAATTGAACGTCTCTTTTCCTATATACGAGTACACGTACACAAGTATACTGTATGTATCCCATCAAGATAAGGAGTTCACAAGATAGGGAGAATACAAGAAACAGCACCGTATTTAGCAGAAAACCTCAGACTTCCATGACAGTTACAAAAAGTGTAGAGCACAAAAGTAGCAACCGTGAAAAATACTACAGGCACCCTTTAGAAGCACGTGTGGTATCCCTATCTTACTATAACGGTAATTTACACGGTATAAAATATTTTACTGGTATAACACCACATTTTAAAAGGGCAGCTGCACTTCCCATTTATGTTGAAGGCTTCGGTGTTCCAGCGATTTCACCCTGTCGACGTCTTGATTTGTTGGAGCTTTGACCTTGCGCTTTATTGGCAGAAATGTTCATCACGAACGAATCCTGCTCGTTCAAGCGATAGCCATTTATTAAAAATCATATTCTCGAGTAGATTCATATCGGCACCTTCGCTCCGAAGGAATTGAGAATGATGCCTCTTGCGAATTAAGGAACGTATAACGAGTTCCCACATTTAAAAGCTCGATGTTTGAACCAGTAAATATTGTTCCTATTTTAAATGTTTATTTGAATGTTTTTCTGTAATAACGAAATGAACAACAATTTTTTTTTTCAAGTAGTAAAACTCAGCAGCGTATTTAGGGCAGAAATCTAAAGGAATTCCAAGAGATTTTTGAATGGGACATATTATCACAGCTATGTATAATAGATGTGAGTGAACGAGTCTTTTTTTTAATTTTAAATTTTAGTTTTAGTTTTAAGTAGTTTTAAATTTAAGTTATTTAAAAATTTTAAATAAAGTATATAAATAAAGTTTACAATTTATAAATTTTAAACTTTATCAATTTTAAACTGCTAACATTCGCTGGCAAAATCATATTGACTTTTTACTCTCATTAATTCACTCGCTCAGGTTCAGTACTCAATTATACTTGAACGTAAAATTTAACCACTTTTATTAATCCATTTGATATCCGTATAATTAGCCCTCACAGGTAAGACAGTAGTTACGATCACTGTCCTTCCTCAGTGTGGAAAAAGGCCTGTATTCGAATTACCACTTTTGTGGAACTTTTATGATTTTTTCACTCCCTGACTGAGTTAGTCGGATCACAAGCGAATAAGTATAGCTTTTTGTAAAGAAAAACATGCAAGCCGTCCAGAATACGTACATAATTTACGGATATAATACATGGATAGTTGAGGTTTTTCTAGGGTAACCCTAAGATGACAGTTTTCCAGGAATGGAGTTGAGATGTGGATACAGACTGGTTTTGGCTCTGCTAACAGGAGAGAGAGAGAGATTATCCTCTGGAGTATTGTGTCAATGTGACATTAAAATCTGGGTTTTTGTTTAAATATTCCTTGTATCCACTGCATTGTTCCATCTTTGCTTAATCAAATGGACCTGAAAAAAATTCCATCCATAAACCACCACTTATGATGTCTGTCATGTTTTTGTTATAACTAAAGCAAGTTTTAATTGTCTTTATGTGAAATTCGTTTGCGTCTGATCATAAAAAAAGGTATCAGTCTCCTCTTACTCTTGGGAAAACGAAGAAAATCAGACAACCACATATTAAAGAAATCCTGTTCGGATATTGATCAAAGTACACTGGTGTGCAAAACTTAAGGACCAACACTATTTCTAAAGGTTACAACCACAAAATCTTTATTTAAGGTATTCTTTACTGATGAGAGTAGATTCAGTCTCAGCAGCAATTCTGGACGTCAGCTAATGTGGCGAGAGGTTGGCACACGTTGTTACCCCGCAAACATCACTGAAAGGGATCGATATGGCGGTCGAGGTGTTATCTTGGATCGTTGTACACAACTCCAGATACTGGAAGGCGGTACTGTAACCAGTGTACGCTACTGTACTGAAGTAATCCTTCCCGTGTGCGTCTGTTCCGAGGTGCCATTGGCGAAGTTCGTGTTTATGGGTGATAACGCCACACCCCATCGCACTGCAGCTGTTGATATGCTTACGGAAAGTGAGGACATAGCTCCTATGGATTGACCTGCCCGTTTCACACCTACCGATCTAAATCCCATCGAACATATCTGAGACGCTCTGGGGAGACGCACAGAGGCACGTCCACGCCACGCCCATCAGAAAATGTTCACCAGCTGAAGATGGCGCTGACAGAGGAATGGACGATGTTACCGCAAGAACTTATCAATAACATTGTTCTAAGTATGGACAGGCGGTGCAAAGCCTGCATCGACATTAGGGATGGACATATCTTCTACTGAGAACCACCTCTTCCCTTTGTTCTATTTTTCACAGAGATGCATCCGTATCATGGCAGTCAGCGCTATGTTGCCATTTTGGAATAAAGTCCCTCTGTACCGTTTTGTTTCTGTTGTTGTTGTTTCCTTCATCATTTCTGTACCTCACGAGGTTCATTTGGTATGCTTTTCCCATATCCAGGCCACTCCTATGAGAAGCTACAGGTGAAAACCTGACTGGTCCTTAAATTTTGCACACCAGTGTATTTTAAGCTTCGAATAATCATTGTTTCACGTGGTTGAACAGATTTTCAATAAATACAGTTTTCTCTCCAATCTGCTCAAATACAACTGTCCTGTTCTCAGATCGCAAAAACTAATAGATTATATCGTGGATGTTGACGTTCTAAATCAATAAAACAGTCATACCAACTTACCGTATTCCAATAATCGTTATATAATAGACTTAATATTACTTCTCATGATCTGTGATGACTGCATCTCTCTTTTCTCCAACAAAGATATAATCGAATATCAATTTCAAACATTTTTATACTGTCCTCTAGTGAATGTGTAGGTTTATCGTTTTTATAAAATGTGTTAGCGACCATGTTATTGTGCGTTTGTCATACTCCACTTTCAATTGTTACCATAAATGGTAATACAATCATTAATTGTGACATCTCCACTGGATCTAAATGTTTCTTAATTATTTCGCTCTCCATTTGGCAATTTAAATCTGCCTTAGATTAATTTAACGGGCGGTATTAATATATGATACTGACTACTTCATTTAATTCTCCAAAGAAATTCCAGATTAGCATGGTAATTTACAATAATGCGGAGTTCGTTTTTGAATTTCAAAGTTTCTTCATTTCTGCTGCATCAGCAATCGATCTAATAATAATTTATTTATTTATTTATCCACAGTTAATCGTACATTGCAATAATTGTCCCAGTACGAGTTTACGTTATGAAGGATTATTCGGAGAATATTAATTGTCCGAGATGACAAAAAAATTAATTAAAATTTAAAAATGTAATTAAAAATGTTTGATAAAAGAATTATATCTAAAAATAATTTCTGAAATGAAAAGAAATATGAAATATTTCTGAAAAAAATTTCTGAAAAGAAATATGAAATATTTCCGAGGAATATGGAATGTAGTTGCAGAGACCATGGAGGGATTTTCCAACAGGACAACGATGGTACTGAAGACTCTGATTCTAAAAAAAAAATCGATGTTATACTTATTGGTTGGATTAAATTTATCGATTCCACTGTTACATAACTCTTAATATGAAAAGTGGTTGTCTCCTGGTAGCCCATTATGAAGGACACAGAAGTTTAAAATTTGGATGAGGTTGGGAACATCATAATGCCCAGAGAGTACCTTGTAGAGTAATTTAAGATCTATTGGTGTCTTATGACATTAAAAGGTAAAATTAAAGTAGGCGCAGATTGGTTTATAGAACTTAGAAAGATAAAATAGGATTGTACTGCTTCAATTTGTTTGGAGTAGACCTTGTAATACGGGTTCTAAATGGAGAGGCATGATCAAGTTGCAGAAGGTAAGAATAGTAGTTTTGTATAGCAAGTAGCTTATCTAAAGCGGATATACTCTCCTATTTAGGCATGACCGGGAACGGGAAATAAGCTTGTAGAATTTGCAGGAAATCAAGAAAATTACGCCAGAGCCCCTTGCCTGTTGGTTTCTTTTTATGCACAAAGCCAATATAGTAAGTAGCTTTTGATTATGTGCTGACTCTAAGAGAGGAGAAGATAACAGAATGGCACTTGGTTGATTTTACGCAAAGCCTATTTACAGCCATCCAGTGGTTGAGTTCATCGAAGGAGCGTTGCAGCTTAAGATAATCATCCAGATTGCTCATGGCAGAGTACAATGTGACGTCATCAGCAAACATGCAATTTTGGCATGCTGTCTAGCAGAGTGTAAAAACAAGATGAAGAAAAGGAGAGGAGAGGAATAACAGAAGAACCTCCTTCTTGGAGCAAAAATACTGAAAGGGTAGTTATTTAAGGTGATAGGATGGTTTTTCAAAGAAAGAGAAAGTTTTTAATCTACTTGAGCAGTGCATCGTTAATGCTAGAGGTTTGATGGCTTTTTTTTTTGTGTTTTTTAAGGAGGCTGTTAGAAACTTTGTAAGATGCATTTAATGCTTCTATAAATGATGTGGTGTTTACCTGTGGATTCAGTGAAGAATTCTCAAAATTGCAAAAGAAATGCTGCTATTCTTCAGCCATTTGAGGATTGAGATAGTTTGTGAGTTGCCCATATACGTACGAGGTCAATTGATTGTGGGAATACCGTTTAATGGAATACTCTGTAATTGCTTATGAGTTCCTTTTGTTCTATTTTTGTAGATTGGTTAGACAAAAACTCCTTTTAAATGGTTTAAAGAGTTTATGGTACATAATGATAGTAAAATCAAATTAGGAAGACTGAATGAAGATAACCGATAACTTTTCTAACCAATATTTTCACTATCCAGTTTGAACTGGGTAGAGGGCTGCCGTGGTGGGAAAATAAGCAACAAAATAATGGCAATAAAATAAAACAGGTACCGTAAGAAAGACCATGCGAACTTCAGCAGGGACTACCTCTTCCACGGAATGATAAAGGCTCATGAAAGTTCCTCCCGATTCGGGAGGAGACCAGAATCAAACACAAGAGTTTTACGCACATGGCGTAACCATTGTACTAGAGATGAACACTCCAGTCTTAGAATTGGTTACCTTTCTTCATCTGATTTTTCTGCTATGACCGTCCTCCAAAGGAATCACTACCAGAACTTCAGACACTGTCGAATAATTCTGTGGGTGACTGGATACTCAAAACCCGTTACCGTGACAGAATTTCTTTCTGCTTCACAATGTATAATAACGAAGAAAGAAAATATTAAAATTTTTTGTCGTTTTTCGATGTCAGTTAATATTTATGTTAATTAATATGTTATGCAGAATTAAATTCAGTATTTTTAGGAACTGTTTTTGTTGCTCATTAAATACAAAGCAACCTCTTCCATTAATTTGTAGTCTTTTATTACGAGTGAGATAAAGTTTGCTTGTTAATAAAAGAAACCTTAATGACACTGAACAAAAAGCGTCTCCTGAAAATGAAAATGTTTTTTTCTGAAATGCAAAGAAAACACATTCCTGAATTATTGTTCATAGACGCTTTAATTTTTATTTTCTTTAATAAATTAATTAGCTGCACGCTTTTATCCACATGGAACTGTGTTTTCATTAAAATGAAACCTGATGTTGTTTACTATCTTCAGAGAGAAAAGGAATGTAGAATCTTCAAACCATAAATCGCTTATCCAAAGAGGAAGAACTGTTTATACCAATTAGGAAAAAATACATTTCATACCTCCTGTAAAAACATTTATTTTATAAAGGAATCATTGTCCTCTATATAAGAAATGAAAAGATTATATTTTGTGTAGACGGTGTTCTTAATCCCTACACTTTCATATGTCTTCAGTTCCACTTGCAGAAACAATATATAATGTGGTTGCGTGTAGATCTGTTGTATAAGGTTAAATTCATCACAGAGATAGTGGAAGTGCAAGCGATTCGGTGATAAAGACTCCCGAACCCGAGGTTCCAATTCTTTGGCGATCTAGTGGAACACGTCCTGGAGAATGTCGGCAGTCAATACAAGGATGGTGTCCTTTATTTCTCTAGTTATCTGTGGATTGTTCACAAATGCTCGTTCTTTAAGATATCCCTACAGAAAAATTCAGGAGAGGTTTGCAGATCTTGTGCCTTTAAAATTTGAACCCCTTGGCCATTGGTGGATTTTAGAATTAGTAACAAGATAATTTGGCCCTGGTGCATATATTTTCAGAGTCCAAGAACAATTTCTTCTTGTAATAATTACATTGGTCTGGAAGTAAAATGAATTACTGCAACGAGTGCAACCATGATGCCCTTGCCCAATTGCGCCACTACACCTCAAGTAAATCCGGTTTTGTCCCTAGTAGTCTTTTTACAGAAACTAGAAAATTTCCATTTCATCTGATTTGAGTGTTTGAGTGATTTGTTCGAACTCTACTGTAGTAGTTTTCAAATGTCAGCAATAAGGCATTCAATATTTTAGGCTTCATAGACGCTGTTGAATATATATTTGCTGTTGACTATATTCGCGTGCAAGTTACTTTGTGCGCATTATGCCTATACAAGTAAATTCACATGAGCCATCTGCAGATAAGCTTCCAAGCTACAGGTGAACCAAATTATATGCTGTTTCCTCAAGTATGACTGGAGATATAAACATTACTCTGAACTCAAACACTTTACAAAGAACATGTATTACACTTTTCCTAATAGCTGTACAAGTGCTCTCTGAGAAGCACCTCTTACCAACTAAATTAAAATAACCAAAAGCAAAAATAAATAAACAAAGAATAATTAAGGACATTTCTTTTGCTCTGCGATCGAGTTTGCAGCATGAATAGCCACTGTTTGTTTTCTGAAAACCAAAAATAAAAGTTATCAAAGTGGTGTATCCAATTTGGGTAACATTCCTCTGTTAACTGTTATTGAGCCAGAAGGCAATTGGAATTGGGTTAGCAAACCTAACGTTGGCGCTAAAACTAGAAGAAGTTTCATAAATTGATTTTGTAAGATCGCAGTCGGTTCGACCTCCCGGGCAGTAGCAGAAAACGCGCGTGTGTGTGTGTTGAAGAATATTATGGGCTTTTCGTGGTGGTAGGTGTATTTTCAGTCAACAAACAACATCCTTCGACCACTGTGTTCAGTATACATTTCAGCGTGACTGAAAATATTTGTAAGAAAAGAGCGTCTCCAAAAAGTCTTTCTCCTGACTGCAGTTTTTGAAGTCAACTCAACAGCGAGTTTCTTCGATAAAGTTCGCTAAAAAGCGAGCAGGGAGGTTTTTTCAATAAAGTTCACTAAAAAAGCGAGCAGAGAAGATTTTCGATAAAGTTCCCTATTATATAAGCTAGAATCGGATATTTTTCTACGATGCCAAGCTGTCTTAAGTCTTCAATGTAACCAAAATTTCATTCGTATAATAAAAGCATAAAGGATGGAAACGAAATAAATAGAAGCAAACAAAAGGTTCTTTGGTTTGCTTTTATTCTTAATGTCCCATTAGTTGTAGAATAAATCAAAGAACCACTAGCGTTTCGAAAGTCCAGAAAGTCTGGCTTATAAAGAAGCAGCCGGAAAAAAAAAAAAAAAAAAAAACCTTCCCGCATTACCTCTCCTCCAATAATTTGTCTACTTCTTCCGTGGATTTACTCAAACTACTAACTTCCACAACAACAGATGAAAGGTTTTGTTCCCACAATCGACCACCCGTTGGCTCAAGACAAACTTCTGTGCATCGTCTTGCAACTATCCTTCTCAATTTGAATTTATGCCCCCCCCCCACGTCCCCACATGTTCTAGTCTCAACAAGAGAAAGAGTTCTATCAGCATTGGGATTACTCAATCGATTCAAAGCCTTAAATACATCAATCAGCTCACCTGGCAAGTGCTTAGTCTCCAGATTATCCCTCCGAAAATGAGGCCTCCAGACCTGTAAGCAGTACTCAAGATGCGGCCTAATTGCGCCTTGTACAATGGGACAATCACCTTCATATCCCTGCTAGCAAAGTTCCTGTATATCATTGGCTAAACGCCATGAGCTGTTCTAGCAGCATGTCTGTACTGCTCTGAGAACTTCCTATCTGACTGCACAATTATCCCAGGTGTGTTTCATTTTCCACTACCGTGAGTGACGTACCACACACCTGGTACGTTAATCTGGGAATTACTGCTACCCATATACATCACCTTACATTTGTCAGTGTTAAACTTTAACTGCCATTTCTCAGCCCATCTGCCTAATTCTTCTAGGTCTTGTTGAAATAGCATACCCTAATTACTGTCATTAACTACCCTGCCAACCTTTGCATCATCTTCAAACTTAGACATTAAGCTTGCTGTACATTCTTCAATATCATTAATAAATGGGTTAATCATGAACTCTGGAGAACTCCACTAATGCCTGTACATTAGTCCACAAAGATCATTGCCCATTAATAACCATAACCACTCAACCAGTCTTTAACCAGGGAAGTAATTTGCACTTAATATCACAGTGCTAAAATTTGTACAGCAGTCTTTTATATGCAACAGTATCAAATACTTTCCTGAAATCCAAATATATGATATCAAAAATATCTTTTTGCATCCAGTTCGTTTGTTACTGCACAATAGTATCCAATCGGACTGGTCAAACAAGATTTCCCCTTAACAAATCCATGCTCTGACTATAGTATAATTGTATTCTTGTGTAGATGGTCCTGCATTACTTCTTTAACCAGTGAATTCACCCACTATTTTCCCTTAAACAGAAGTTAACAGGTCTATAATTACTCATATCGCCTTTTGATCCTCCTTTGTGAATTTGGATACATTTGCACTTCTCCAGTCCATGTGGAGCTCTTCTGAATTCAGACATGCTCTCATAATTATGGCACAGGGTTTGCTTGCCATCTTTTTCTTTGCTGCCTTCCTTAGTATAACTGGTTAAAATGGTGTATATTATGTAAGGCGGCACCGAAACTTTAGTTCAACTCCGATCCCATCCACTCAGGCGCCATTTTATGTTAAGCTTCAATAATTTATCATCCACCTTCCTCTGTTACCATAAAATCATTTTGCGCACTTCTGGCGTTCCATTCTCTAAAGAACTCTTATGCTTGAACGTTGATGCAAAATACCTGTTAATGTTGTCAGCAGTCTGAGCAGGATCATCAACAGTTAAACAATCGGCATCAAGTGGACCAATGTCATTCAGCCCCTTCCTTCCACTATTAATATAAGTAAAGAAGGCTTTGCTGCATTTCGTTGCATTCTTTGTAGATTTCTCATAATTTGTCATAGCTCGCCTAACCTCCTTTGTAACTTCATTGCAGACTAGTTTAATTCTCCTGCAGGCTTCCGTATCACCTGATAATTTATATGTGTTTTTCTTCTCTGGCACACTTCTGATCGATTCATCTGATATCCGTTTAGGTCTAAGTCTGGAACGGAATTAGGCCTTAACAACATTTATGTCTTTAAGTAAAGCCCACGTCAGTACACTGTGATCACTGCTACCTAGAGGTTCCTTTATCTGCAGATTCTTCATCATGAAGAATCGCTGATGATAATCAGATTAAGTCTTGATATCGTTGTTTCTTTAACATGCTGCTATTTAAAACAGTCATCCAAGAAATCCACAAAATTCTTGCTAGTGTTTGAGTGATCAATCCACAAGTTCCATTTAACGTCTAGAAAGTTAAAATCCCGCTTTTCTTTGATTTATTGGCCCACTATATTTCTCTGTATAGAGGTTTGTTATATACCCATCTCAGTTATTATGCCTATTACACACTCCTACTCTCATTTTCGTTTTCCCAGTGCCACACAAATCCGACTCAAAATTGCACTGGTCGCCCATGTTGACTGGATGCACTGCCTTAAACTTAATATGCTTTTATACTCTGGACTATTTCGGAAATCTCATAATACTTAATTCACAGTTCTGTGACTTCTTAATTACACCTACCTTATCATTTCGTTTCCTTAAATCTGGACTGGGTTGTTTTTGGCATGCCTGTACATAGAAATGATTAGTGAATAAACTATTTAGAAGATTAGTGCAAATGCAAAGGATTCGGTGTTAATATCGGCTTTGAAAGCGACTGCGTTTCATTGAAATAAATAAATATTTGTAAAATAATAAGAGGAGTTTACCTCAATATAGTACGTAGAACACTTCCGTATGATACTCTCCAGAAATTAAAACGAAAAAATCGACAACTTACATTAGAGTAAAATATAAATAATTAAATAATTAAAAACCAATTTAACGCAATTCAAATCAATTTAAAACAATTAAAACTCAATTTAACGCTATTAAAAAGACTCTCAACTTCCTTCCTGAAGTTGAGAACGCTTTTCGACCGTATGTCGTGATCACAGGAATGAAAATTACCGAATAGGGTTGAACCTGAAACTTAAATAGTGATTATTTGTCTTCGCGCATGCGCGTAAAGGTCCACGCATCGGAGATCAAATATGGCCGCCAAACATTAACAGAATTCTCGCGTAATTTTATTACTACGGTTTGTGCAATTAATAGTCGCGTATAATTACGTTGAACGTTAAGTATTTTGGCCTCGTTAAATAAAAAAGTATGTTTTTCATTAATGGCATGAAAGGCTAATTCTGACGCTGCTGAACGAGAAGCACGAACTGAGGCTTCGTGTTGATTTACACGAATATTCAGAGAAAATCGCGTCGAACCTTGATAAGACGAGTCGCAATCACAGCAAGAAATGTATACCAGGTCATTAATTTGTGTTGCGAACGGGGAAAGGACCGGGCGATTGTTCAGTATAGTGTGTAACTTCCGTATTGGCCTAGCTACAATTTTAAATTCGGTATCTTTAAAGAATCTGTTAAGCTGTTTGTGCCACTGTTCAACATATGGGACAGAAATAAAGTATTTTTTAATATTACTATTGTTGGTTGGTGTACTATTTTGTATCCTATCCTTAGCTTGTACCCTAATTCGGTTTATTGTGGTAATGGAATAACTCCTGTTTAAGAATCTGCTGGTTAATATTTGTATTTCCGAGTCCAAAGCAGATTCCGTCGTTGAATATTTATAGGCATTAAGAAATTGATTAAAGATAATCGATCTTTTGTAGGTGAACGGGTGGTAGCTATTATAATGTAGAAGCATACCGGTGTTTGTGGGTTTTCGATAGATGCTAAATTGTATTTTGTTCGAGTCCCGGGTAAGCGTGAAATTTAGAAAGTTTAATGACTTTGTATCCGTATCCTCCCTTTCCAATTATGAATCAACAGGGCTTACCTTTATTTTTTGATATAGGAAGCTTCTTTTCCAACTCTCCTTGTCCAACTCGCTAATAATTCATGGGGAAGGCGATGTCAATTTTGCAAAACATTGTCATAAAGTTAGATTTTTGGAGGTCTAAACGGGCTAATAATTAAGGATCGATTTTACTTTTTGGTCCTGTGGCTGGAATTTTGAGTTAAATTTAGGGGTCTAATAATTGGGTAAGGGGCGGGGGTGGGGGTAGGGGTTATTCTCTACATTCCTTAAGTTGGACTAGAACTTTTCGGGGCATCATGTTCACAGGAAGAGAGTTACTCACAATTAATCCGAAACTTTTTTTCTTTCCTTATGTTGTAGTATTTGTTCTTCACGCATGCGTATAAGTGACCAATCGTCGGACAATAGGAATGGCCTACGGATATTGATTGAAGTTACATGTAGTTTCATCTCTAAGGTTTCTGCAATGAGTAGTTTGTAGTAGTTGTGTTGAATATTTATAATTTTTGTTTCCGTAAAGCCGAAAGTATGTCTTTCATTTATTGCGTGGAACGAAAGTTCCGATGCATTTGAACGACCCGCCCGCACCGAAGCTTCGTGTTGTTTTGCTCGAAGCTGTGCCACTCCCATGGTGGATACTATGTAGACAGCGTCACAATTTTTGCATGGGATGCTGTATACGAGGTCATGCTGTGATTGGAATGTGGTGTTTGAAGGCCGATTTCTGAAGGATGTGTATAGTTTGTTCATGGGTTTTGCTATGATTTTCATGTTTTTACGGAAGATATCTTACATATTACGGAAGATATCTGGACGACATCCTAATCATCATAGACCATTCGACCATAAACAATATTCTACAGGTTTTTAATAACATCCATCAGAGACTAAAATTTGAATTAGAAACTGAAGCAGAATCCCACTTCATAAATTTCCTTAATTTTACCATACACAGATTAGACCAAAAACTAAATTTCAGCATATACAGAAAACCCACTAATAAAGGGATGCTTCTACATTTCCACAGTTACCACCCCCAACCATACAAAAAATCGGTCATGCTGAACCAATTTCAAAATGCCTATAAATATTCTTCCACCCAGATTTCTCTAACCACTGAAATAAATGAACTAACAAGAAGATTCTCAAATAGGGGTTACCCTCTAACCTATATAAACAAAGTCAAAACAATAGCCCGTGATAAAATAAATAACAACAACCTCGCAACAAACATAGCAAAAAAATCCGACAAGACCAAAAAATATATTTCATCACCATCCCATATATCGAGCACTGGTACAATAAACTTAACCAAATAGGCAAGGGAACCGACATGAAAATCATAGCAAAACCCATGAACAAATTATACACATTCTTCAGAAATCGTCCTTCAAACACCACATTCCAATCACAACATGACCTCGTATACAGTATACCATGCAAAAATTGTGACGCTGTCTACATAGTATCCACCATGGGAGTGGCACAGCTTCGAGCAAAACAACACGAAGCTTCGGTGCGGGCGGGTCGTTCAAATGCATCGGAACTTTCGTTCCACGCAATAAATGAAAGACATACTTTCGGCTTTACGGAAACAAAAATTATAAATATTCAACACAACTACTACAAACTACTCATTGCAGAAACCTTAGAGATGAAACTACATGAAACTTCAATCAATATCCGTAGGCCATTCCTATTGTCCGACGATTGGTCACTTATACGCATGCGTGAAGAACAAATACTACAACATAAGGAAAGAAAAAAAGTTTCGGATTAATTGTGAGTAACTCTCTTCCTGTGAACATGATGCCCCGAAAAGTTCTAGTCCAACTTAAGGAATGTAGAGAATAACCCCAACCCCTACCCCCACCCCCGCCCCTTACCCAATTATTAGACCCCTAAATTTAACTCAAAATTCCAGCCACAGGACCAAAAAGTAAAATCGATCCTTAATTATTAGCCCGTTTAGACCTCCAAAAATCTAACTTTATGACAATGTTTTGCAAAATTGACATCGCCTTCCCCATGAATTATTAGCGAGTTGGACAAGGAGAGTTGGAAAAGAAGCTTCCTATATCAAAAAATAAAGGTAAGCCCTGTTGATTCATAATATAATAGAATATAGGAATTATCGAGCACGTAATAGCTCTCTAGTATCAAATCCCTTTCCAATGTAAATTTGAGTCTAGAATGAATATTATTAAACGAATGTAAAATGTCTTGGATGGTACTACTATCGGTAATAACTAGAACATCGTCTAAATACCTCCCATAGTATGTGATACGGGGACGAAAAGGTGTCAAATGTATATGCTCAAAAGTTTAATTAAGTGAAAAAAAGTATTTAGACGATGTTCTAGTTATTTTACGAATATTAATACCAACGTAGATCGCATTGAGTATTACAGCTCTGATTCATACTATCTAATTGAAATAAATAAAATAAAATAAAGAGCGGTGATAAAATAAATATAACGGGAAGTGTGTGTTAAAAAAATAACACAGCGTAGCGCAAGTGATCATAAAGACGTTTAAAACAGGGAGAAAATGTTCTCAATTAGCAACAGTATTTTCCTTAAAATATTCTATTTGTCTTTACTCCAGCACGGTCACGAGCCAGAGGAGTTCACAATTAGTAATTTGGACAAGATTTTTCCGGAATAACATCTCATCGTGGACAACGCTGTGGGCGGGGAAAATTGGTCTCGCATTGTTTCAGCCAACCGGAGAGCCACAGTGGCACAAATCACGGCCGACTTCAATGAGGGAGGTGCCAGAAACGCCTCCACTAAGACCATCAGGAAATCATTAACCGCAATAGGAACCCACAACCCACCAGAATCCCATTGCTAACAACACGACACAGGACTCTATGCCTCAATTGGGCGAAAACGCATCAGAACTAGACCTTGGATGATTGGAGACGGGTCTCCTGGTCCGATGAGTCCAGTTATTTCGAGCGGCCGGGAGGGAGCGTATCTGGAGGAAACCGCACGAAACTGTGCACCCGTCATGTCAACTGTCCAGACAGGTGGAAGGTCGGTAATGGTGAGAGACATGTTCGACTGGCACACGTTGGGACCTGTGGTATGTCTAGTCGCATCTCTGAACGGTCCAGGTTAAGTGTCCATCCTTGCAGACCATCTCCATCCCTTTATGGGCCTCGTGCACCCACAGGACAATGGACTCTTCCAGCAGGACAATGCGCCTCCCCACAGAGCCGTGATGACTAGAACATGGTTCGAAGAGCATTCCGCAGATTTTACCACCATGGAATGGTCTCCCTCGTTCACCGGACATGAACCCTGTGGAGAATCTTTGTGATGCTGTGAAAGGTCCGTTCGAGTTTGGATCCTCCACTCAGGAATGCGACGGAATTATGGACAGCGGTGCAGAAAGCATGGATTTTAAATACCTGTGGAACGCTTTCGTGAAAAAGTGGAGTCAATGCCTCTCCGTGTGGCTGCCCTTATCTCCTCGACAGGTGGACCATCCCCTCATTAGGGAGGCGTTCTAGATTTCTGTCCACTCAGTGTACATAATTATTTTTCTCATTTTTTTTGAGAGCTGTATTTCCGTACAGAATTTTGAGATATCATTTAAGGAAGACCTGATTTCTATTGGGCAAAGCTTTCTGGAGTCAAACGAAGTCGATTGTAGGTGCCAACTCGAGATAAAGCATTTAAAACCCGACATCTGGTTAAAGAACAGAAATCTCTCTTCTTCTCTTAGATTACTCGTGTAATAAACAGTACTGACATACGGACCACAATTTCCAGATAAATATTCAACTACAAGAAACAGAACACCGAACTGGACTAAACTTTCTTCTTTTTTTTTTTTTTTTGCCCTTAAAGTATCAGGTGGCGGAGCAAGAAGTAATTTTCTAAGGAATTGAATTTCAACTCCCCAGAGTATTTTTTTTAAAACCGTGTCCTAAAAGTTTGCTCTCGGGAGAATTACAGCGGTTACAAGTTTTGTCCTGATATCGATGCGCTACCAGAACTGAAAAATCGCCTAAAGATGGCATAGTTAGCTCGTTTTCTGAAGCTTTCAACCCGAAGAATGTTATTGATCCTCTAAAATTTCATTGGAATATATAAACTTTTAGTTTTTACGGACAGGTTGCGTCTAGCTAGCTGTCGGAAGGCTGCGTGCGGAACTATTTTCAGCGTGCAGCGTGGCAGTTTGGAAAAGGTAGTTTCTTTAATACAAAGAAAGCAGTTCATTACCCAAAATTTGTATATTTTAGAAAAGCAATCAAACTGTAAAATTAAGATTACATTATTAGACCTCCTAGAGATAAAATATGGAAATATAACTACGTATGACAGCAACATTTCAGCATACACTACTACTTTTTGATATACACGTGACACAGAGGCTTTTTGTTTGTTTGTTGGAGTTTTAGGCCATATTTCACCGATTGCACGTTTTCTGTGGTCGATTTAATGTTTGCTGGATGAAAAACCATGCTGCCCTCTTTTGAGATCGACTGCCTCATCCATGTTGTGTAAAAGGCTCAAAAAATTCCTCGCGTCATTGTCGGGATTCGAACTCAGGTCTTCTGCATGCAGTATGGAGGAAGATGACATCCTACCAACTGTTCTACCCTTGAGGGCAACAGAGCAGCAACTGTTTTCAGTTCATTTTTGAAGTTTCGATAGCAAAAGATCTTTTTATTTTTTTAATATATTCGTAATTAATTAAACATAATTTTCAAGACCCCGTGCGTCCTCATTAGCCCTTATGGTGCGAAACAGACAACGTTAACCCAACGTTTTAAGCAGAGGAAAAGGTTAGTGGAGTCTCACAACATCCCCAATGCGACTCTTCGACATAAAAGATAGAAAAAAACTGCTGTGCTAACCAGTAAAGAAAAAAACAACAACAAAAAACAGTCATTTACCTTTCCAGCAATTAATATGATTTAAAGAAATGTTTTGGACAGCAGGACAGTAATTAGTGTTTCCTTTACACTTTTCCCTTAATCATAAGTTTAATATTTTTTACACAAAGTGCATAATAACGAATTTCGAAATAAATTCATAAAACAATTTTGTTTTGTTTCTAAATACTGTAGTTCGTATACAATCGACTGCTATTGAAATGCAGTTTCAATAGTTTCAAAATGCAATTTCAACTTTAACATGTTACTAGTTCCAAATATTACAATTCTTTTGTAAAATTTCCTTAGCTTCAGTTTATAATTTGGCTTGCGTTAACCATGGCTTAATTTAGAAGTCGAGTCCCTTCTCGATATATCATGCAAACATACTGTACAATACTTATTTTCAGAACTTCAGCAACGTTCACAAAATGGAACATATCGCGGGAACGGGGAGAAATATTCGACTGCAACTTTTCTTGTGGATGGTTTTTAATGGGGACTACAGAGTGGCAATTAATTTCGTTAATAACAATGCACGAGTGATGGAGGATGACATATTGGTGAGAAATGAATGGAAAGCCAATTGCTGGTTACTCGGCGTATATTATTATTATTATTTTTTAATAATTATGTCTGCAAGGGCCGATCTGCACATTGTGCGGACTGGAAAAATTGGAATAACTAACGAGTGAAGGGGAAACCTATTCTCTCTGTCTGGGATTGGCTAACTTCGGCCTCGATTGAAGAGGACTTTAGAAATTCCAGTCGTCGATAGGAACCGCACTCGTACCTCTACAAACGACGGACAAGGGACGAAACTACTATAATGACTCGGAAGGCGATGTAAAAAGGAGTGATGGGGGAAAAAATAGAACACTAATACGTCACATGGGAAGGCGGAAGGGTGTTGTACATTTTGTAGGAGGAAACAGCTATGCAACAGGATAATTTAGAGCTTAAACAGAGTCTATCCGATACGTTAATATCATTCAGATTTGTGAATTTATCGATGCAAACTGCTGCTGGTCTCGTAGAATTACGTTGTGAATTCTCGCTAAGAAGATTTCCTTTGGAAAATTTCCAACGTACCTTGTTATTACTGTCTTTTGCATCTGCCTGGGTTTTAGTGTTGTCCCGGTTCACTTTGCCCTTCAAATAACCTCACAACCAAAGAAAAAATTACCGTTGTATAGAAAGCGTTCCCTTATTACAGAACGAATGTGAATTACATGCTACGCTCTGTCATCGCAATAGTAATCTCGTCAACCATGCTTTCAGAAACTGCCTTGGAAGCCTTCCCCTGTCGGAAGATAAACCACCCGTCTCCTCAAACTTACGTATCGTATGCGTAATCCGTTTTGTGATAGAGGCCCACGATTCAATCGTTTTCCGTTGCCGATACTCACAAAGAGCAGCCAAAGAATTTCGATTGTTTCTCTATACTTAAAGCAGATGTCTCGTGGCGAATTTCTCCGTCCGTAAATACTATCACGTATTTTTATAGCTTGTCCGCGGACAATGCACCGTGTCACACAGCACGGTCCATTGGTATCGCTATAAAATCTGGTTATCCTTCGCTGGTTTATTGAACGCCTCTCCGCGCTCTTTATAAACTATAATGTACCAGCCGTCGGGTAATCTGACTCTTTTCCCCTCTCCCTACCCCCATCTCCCGGTGAAAACATCTCAAAGGAGTTCAGTTTGTTTCATATCTGGGCACGAGTCTAGAAGTAGCTCACCACATTATTTTCCTCAAGAACTGTCCCTGACTATGGCAGTAGCAAAACTACCAGGCCTGCCACCAGGAGATGGGACAGCAGACATACGTAAGATACCATACATGTCTACACGTCTCCCGGTGGCAGACCTGGTAGTTTTTCTACTAGCATAGTCAGTGACAGTTCTTGAGAAAACCCGTGCCCAGATATAAAACAAACTGAACTGTTTTGAGATATTTTCAAAACAACAATTGAGAGCCAGAACAGGATGTCCTATTGCAAGCAGAGAATTAGCTAGGGCCTCAGGAATTTATATTATATTTCACCACTATTTATAGAAAAGGGAAATAGAGACAGTATTAATATTTTTTAAACTGATTTACATAAAAAGGGGTTTTTGTTAAAGCAAATATTAGAAAAAGTAGATTACAGCATGGAGTACAAATTTTCAGAAAATGAAAATAATAAAATATAATTAAAACTGATCACAGAAGCAAAAGAAGAGAGAGCACAATTACTCTAATTTCTACAACCCTTGTATTGTATAATCCTGTATGGATTCCACAGATTTTCCATTTGTGGAATTTATGTACACAGATGCATATCAGAGTGAAATCCATCTGTACATAAATGGATTCCACTTGGCTTTAATTTAAAGAATTTGGTCATCTACAAAAAAAAATATCAAAAAAAAGAACGCCTCTTGATATCAGAATGTTGGCTTTTAAGGATGCAGTAAAATTTTATAGTAAAACTGGAAAGGTTGTTTACTGTCCCATCATCCACATTAATCATTGAGTTTAACTACACAGCAATAACTGTAGTATTAAACTGTAATATATAAAAATATTTCAAAATGCCTAACTGAAGATATTTTATCAATTTATGCTGAAATGCCTCAGTATATTTGTTGTTGATCCTATCCTGTCGTTATTTAACAAGATCCTTAATCAAAAATGTTTTCCTCCTATATTGCATGTCTATCTAGTAAGACCGCTGCCGAAAATACGCTCTGTTTCTCAGCCCAGTCACTTCTGTATAATTTCTTCTGCATCAAGGCTATTAAAGCTTTTTGAGAAATCTCTTTTGAGAACGTTAACCACCCAAATTATTCCACAACAGCTTCCGCAGATCCACTATGCTACCCGGTCAAGATCCACCGCTAAAA
This sequence comes from Mastigoproctus giganteus, assembly GCF_048544385.1. Classification (NCBI taxonomy): domain Eukaryota; kingdom Metazoa; phylum Arthropoda; class Arachnida; order Uropygi; family Thelyphonidae; genus Mastigoproctus; species Mastigoproctus giganteus. The sequence goes on along the minus strand of NC_143582.1, from coordinate 117,881,630 downwards.
ATCTAGTCACCACCACTACCAAGATCCTCGAGGCATTTGGGCAGTGTTCAGAAATCACCGTTACGTATATCGACGTCCAGGCAGCATTTGATTCCATACCTGTTTACGCGTTGGCCTTGCCAACGCGTAAACAGATATGGAAACGTGAGTATTACCTCATTGTGGAGACGTGCTCTGGTTTATTCAGACAATGCTGGAGAACAGGCCCATTATTGTTCGCGATGGCAATCTGCGTTACGCCAGGACTATTACAGCTGGAGTCCCACATGGCGGGGTCCTGTCTGGAACCTTGTTCTCAGCTGTTCTCGTGCCATTCATGGCGGTCCGAATTGATATCATAACCTTTGCTGATGACATAAAACTTACTCCCAACAGACCTGTAGGCACTGCTGAATACATTAATGACTTAATCCTTCAGAATATCCGGAATCTTGAAGCCTTCCTTTCCGGTTTCGGACTTCACATCAATCCTGAGAAGTCGAAACAATTGACTTTCTCCCTCAAACGGAACCCAACAATAGTGCAACCCATTTTAAGAGGATCCCAATTCTGTGGATGATTTCTGCCGTCCAACAACATACAGATCTGGGCGTTATTTTTGATCAAAAGCTCTCCTTTCTACCGCACATAGATCACCTACAAATAAAGTTCTGTCGACTCTGGTGGATGATTAAACAACTTATGCACGTCCATGACCAAGCTGTTGGGTGCAGAAGACATGTGTTTTTTCGGGTCATACTCTATGGCGTCGAAGTCTGGACTTCAACTGCTACGACCCATCTTAAACGGATTTTCGCGGGGGAATTCTGGTTATTGAAGTGGGCCATATGGAAATTTCCGCTACCCCCTGCATCAAGGACGACCGAGATGGCCGCAGTTCTCAACATGAGACGCCTTCCTGCCATCATTCACTAGAGAAGACTCGTCTTTGCCGTCAAACTGATGGTCGGCATTTCAGTACCAGATTTCTGGACCAACTGCAGATGGAGGATCCCGGTCCCAAGCCTTAGGGCCAATCCAATCCTTCAGGCCATTCCAAACTGGTTAAAGTTATCTGATCAGTTCTTACCCGTGCAAATGCTACAGGACATACACTCCTTGGCCGACGACCACTGTCGTGGATCCATCACTCCAGTGTTCAAACCTTTCTGTAGTCATAATGCTGTTTTTTTTTTTTTGTTTTTTCCATCTTTGTTTATTATGTTGCGTAATTTCTTTTATGTAAACCCCTGGCTTGCAGCCGTGAAGGGAGTTGTATACACTAATGTGCCTTCTATATATAATAGAGTCTTCTTCTTTTATTTGAAATTGTATACTGAAAATTAATAGAAGATTTTAATTTCCTAGACTTTATTCTATTATTAACAGAATCAAAGCTTTAGCTGAAGACAAATATAAATAAAAATAAAAAAGAAACTTATGCATGCAAAATGATTAGGTACTTACAGCAATGGTGGTTTATCCCAATTTGTATTGAAGGGAATTGTTAACCAGAATTGTTAATTATGAACCAAAACAAATTTAATTTTAATTTACATCCTGTATTTATAAAATATTTTAAAAATCTTCCTTTTAGGATACTTCAGAAGAGGTGTGCTCATTCCAACACACTTTATAAACATTGAGTTCAGAAAAGTGAAATATAGTAGTTTTGTTTGTTTAGGGATAAAAACTATATTCTTTTACTATTTCTCATCTTACTATATTTTTCAGAATAAGATGAGAAAACTAACAAGGATAAGTATCCATGTACATTTTCCTAATGATCTACAGAAGTACAATGCCCAGAGCCACATTATATTACTGTATGGAAAGTTTCCTCATATTATTCAACTGAGAAAAACCAGCCCAGTAATTCCTGTCTGCCAATTTCGTTTTTATGTTCTGCTAAGTTAGGCATGCATGGCAGAGGAGAAGCCCTTGGCTAACAGTGCATTACAGGGAACAAAAGTTTTTATAATGACCTTCCTTTTAATGCTAATATACGTTAACATTAAAAAGAAAGCTGTCAAATGAAGGGTGGTTAATGACAGTAGTCTTGGTACACATCTCAACGAGATCTAGATAAATTATTTGAATATGCTGAGAAATGGTAGCTTAGGTTTGACACTAGAAAAGATACAGTCTTGTACATGGGTAGCAATAATCCTAGAGATTAATACCACTTGGGTAATACCAAACTCAAGTGGGCAGATAAATACCTGGCAGTAACTATACAGATTGATACAGTTTTTTGAACACAGTGGACAGACAGCTGAAATAGTTGGGGTTTCTGTAAATTATAAACAGCAACTTTTTCCAATAGAGACAAAGATGATCAGTTCATTACGTAAAGCATTAGTTGAGGCCACATATTGAATTATACACACAGGTTTGGAGATCACATTTCAGGAAAGACGTTGCCAGGTTGGAGAGGGTACAGAGAAGAGCAATAAAATTGAATGTGGGGGGATTCTTATCAAAAGAGACTTGGATTCTGTAAGTTACAGTGCCCGAAAACTGGGAATCTGAATGGGGGTGACCTGAACACTGTGCTTAAAGCCTTAAATGGGTTGAGTAAATGAAATTTGGAGGGAATTTTTACAGTTTATCACAAGATATATGCGGGGTATGGTGAACATGCATTTGAGCTGAGATAGGATAATTGCAGAATAGACCCGAAAGTTTTCCACATACTGTAATTAAAGGGTGACCAATGTTGGAATAGATTCCCACTTGCTCTTATAGAGGTTGGGTATTTATTTAAATTCAAGGATGAATTAGACAGTTGAAAGAAATAGGTTAAAGGTGAGGGCAGCTTACAGTGATTACTCTTGTTTTTTACTGATGTCACATACGTTTTTCTCCCTGCATTAATTTGCTATTCTAATAGCTTAGAATATTAGGAACAGGCACTTAAGCTGCCTCCTTACGGGCTGCCACCCCCTGCTAACGGTCAAACGTCTGCCACACTAGTGTCCCCACCCAAACTGTAAGGATCTAGTTCTTCCCTCTTGAATAAGTCCACCCTCCGCTCTGTTGTTACATTGCAACAGCTTTTCAGTTTTTCTCCTTAACTACCCTCCGGTGAGCTCATTTGATAGTCATGTTGGATTTCAACTACTAAGCAGCACCCCGTGTGGGAATAATGACTGTGCCCTGCCTCCTCTTCAAGGGCATCATTCATACACAGGTTTTTGTGTGAAAACACGGGCCCTTAGGCTAAGAGGCCGGATGAAAAACACAAACAACACATTCCCACATTAATACCTTACGAACATTCACTGACCTACATTAATTTGGCCTTCATAATATCGCCTTATTTGGAGTTGGGAGAACCCCCGTAGCTGCATTCAAATTAACACTATACACAATATGTTCTAAAAAATTCCAGAAGTAGGGGTCATAAATTTAAATTATAGGGATTGAGGTTTAGATCAGGGTGTAGAAAGTTTTCTTTTAGCCAGCGAATCGTTGGTTAATGAAACATGTTGCCCTCGAAGTTAGTTCAGGCTGGCAGTTTGAATAAATTCAAATAATGACAGTGCCCTTCCTTCTCTTCAAGGGCATCATCCATACACAGGTTTTTGTGTGAAAACATAGGCCCTTAGGCTAAGAGGCCGGATGAAAAACACAATCAACTGGATAGTCACCTGTTTCAGTAGGGATGCATATAATTTGTGTTTTCTAATCTACTTAGTAATTGTTTTTTTGCTATTGGCATCCTTGCACAATATGGCGAATACTATTACAACGAGCGACTATAAATTATTTAAAAAAAACACGAAGAGAATTTTATATAAAATATTTCATATTAAATGAAATATTAACGAAATAAATTTAAGCAACCTAAGTCCCTAAGATACAATTCGCCGACGCTTTTTATATCGATACAATTCATCATCAATTTGAAATTTCTAGTGCAGATTCGTCATAAACTCAATTATTGCGACACTAAAGTAGTCTTCACTGTTCAGAACTTTCTTTCCATTCTTATAACGAATGGAAAACTTTTAACAATCAACTGATTATTCAACCCACTGATTATGACCCTTTCTGGTGACTTCATAACAATAATAGATTGTTGATTGGACAAGTCCATTAAACTACCTCCTGCATCAGAAGAATTGGCGTATATTTCAGTGGTTGGATTAGTCATTCAAGTATACCAAAACAACTTCAACTTTAAAGCATCATCCCGTCAACGAGATATCTCAACTGAGGTGTCGCTTCTTATCCAAGAGGAACTGCGTCGTGGGAAGTGGGTAAAAAAATCAAAAATCCTCGGATGGAAGTTCCCGCTTCTTTGATGTCGGTTTGTTCTTAAACAGAAAAGACTGCAGCGTAATGTTCCAACCATCCATCCACCCGAGGATATTTACTCAACTGAGAGATGATTGTATTATCTCTCCCGGTTTTAAAATAATTTTAAAATAATTGATGTTAAATTAATTTAAAACTGATTTTAAGATAATTTAAATAAATTATTTATATGCATTAGTGTTAGTTACTTAGTTAGTCAGATAGATAGCTATTAACAAATACTTAAAAATCAGTAATTAAAATTATTATTTTTTTTTAATATATAAGATTATATTTATCTGTTATGATAGTTAGTACCTTTTACCTAATATAATAATTTTAGTTCGTAAGTACGCTTTTTCTTTTCGTTTAGGGCGTGTAAATGATGTGGGTGATGGATTTGTTGGATTTCAACTGAGCAGCACACTACTCTTTGGATGATGTCCGTTAGGAGGATGGGGGGAACGTTCATTATTCACACACGGGGTGTTGGATAGTGGAAACCCAACTTGTCCATCAAAGGAGCTCACTGGGAGGGTAGTTAAGGAGAAAAATCGAAAACCTTTTGCTTTGTAAGAACAGGATGGAGGTTGGGCTTATTCAAGACGGAATGCCCAACCCGTTAGGCGGGGGGAGGTATATAGTGCACTCATCTGTTTGTGCTGGTGTTCTTCCGTAACGGCAATCCCGTCTACGGATCCAGTTCACTAATTACGGATTGTTTTCTCCCTTTAGGTGTCAGCTGATTGAAGAATTTACAAACTGACTTTTCGGACGAGGATCGCTTCTTCCAGAATGCTTGTTTGAATCAGAGATGGACAACTCAAGAATCTGTTGAAGTGATGCTGAAAGGAGGCCAATGACGTAGAGTTGCTGATGATTGTATTATTGAGTATTTATGTACCATTGATCCATTGTACTTCCAATTCTTAATGTAAATTTCTTGTTGCTAATAAAATTGATTTTTTAAAGAAGAAATCGCGTTTTATAAAATTTCCAGAGGAGCTTGATCTTCCTTCAAACCAGTAGGCACTTTACTGTCTACTCATTCTGGAAGCGAGGGTGTAAATGTGGATGGGTAAATGTGGTGTGAGTTAGTTGGACGCAAAGGTATAATGAGAGTGGAAGTAATATGCAGACCAGACAATTGTGAAAAGTATGATGACAGTGTCTACATTCAGATGAATTGGACAAGCAAGTGCGAATGTCTTATTATGGGTGAATTCAACTTGTCCATTTCTGATTGAAGCTACTGGGCCGGATACACACCATTGGGAAATAAAATATTTAAATAAAGTAGATGACTGTCATAATAGTTAGTACAATAGCGTCATAATACACAGTAAACCAACTGAAGTTGTGCAGTTACATCATTTCATAACATCACATTATATTGCGGTATTACTCACAATTGGAGTAAGGAACCTTACTTAAATTTTTCTGTGTTTTTAATTATTGGCATACCTTATTCGACCCTATTTTTTTCCGTTAAAGTCAAAATTATTTCCCACCACGTGTTCCTGAGCATACAGATCATGTCGGAAACAGAGGCCTACATATCTCTCTCTTTCTCATAATTTCGGTGGATGACCTCTGACGAAGACATTGAAATTATGAGTTATACGGCAATGTGGTATCTTGATCATTGTGACTTCTCAGACGTGAAGCTGTCTGATTACTAACTTAGAGTTTGATATGCACTAAGGAAGCCATCTTGATATAATAACTTATCACCAGACTTTCTATGAAAAACTGTTTTGAAAAACTGAAATTGTCGCTCATAACTTAACAGTGGTGACACACTGAACCACACTCGTGTATGTGTCATATAGCCTACTTTATTATTAGCTCTTGCCAGATGCATTTCTCCTCATATAATATATATATATATATATATATATATATATATATATATTTTTTTTTTGGATATAACTCATTTTAAATTCTAGTTGAGTATTTTTTTTTTATCTGGCAAACTAAATTTAACAGTCTGTACAGATATGGACTTTGATGGTTCTTTTAATTAAGTGTGATTCACCCTTAATCCTTTAACTTCTACATAATTAGACAAGCTCTTAGTATTCATAGCAGATAATTGATCCAAATTATTATTATTAGTAGTAGTGGCAGAATGGTACAAGGAAGCAAGCTTATGTAGCATCAGCCAAAAGAAATAACCCAGTTTATTTGCTCATCCCCTCCATGCTCATCTTTATAATCTTTCCAATGCGTCTTTACATTTATTCCAACTATTGGCTTTCGCAACAGCAGATGGCAGATTTAATCAATCATCAAATTACTCTAGCTGAAAGCAAATGTTTGCATACCTATCTAATTTACAGCCATCCTTTTCAATTTAAATGTATCCTCTTATGTCTGGGACATAAAATTACATTTTTCCGGATACTGCAATTTATAGAACTCAAGTATTCCACGTTAAGAGTACCTTGTGTGTCTCTGACTATTCTTCTTGCCCTTATTTGCACCCATTTCGACAGATCCACATCATTGCTTCCAAACCTGTATGCAATATATATTCAACATTTTCCAATACAACTTAATAATCACTCATTGTCCCTCCTAGAAAATTTCTAGTAAATATCATTGCGATAATTCCATGAGCTGTTGTAGCAGCTTGTCTTCACTGTGCAGAGAATTTCATATCTGTCTGTACAAGTAACTCAAGGTCTTTTTCACTTTCTGTTTCCTTGAATGTGGTACCACTCAACTGTAATGCAATTCTAGGAACATTGCTAGCCAAATACAGTACCTTGCATTCATCAGTGTTAAACCTTTGGCTGTTGAGGTTTCAGGCCATCACTCTAATTGATCCAGGTCTTGTTGGAGTAGCATACCCTGATTTCTGTCACTGATCACCCTGTCCACTCACTTTTGTATCATAAGCAAACTTAGACTTTAAACTTGACATACTTTCAATATCTTTAAGAAATATCAAAAGCCAGAGGGAATCAACACCTAACATTGAGGGACTCCTAAATTACATTAGTCCATGAAGAGCAGTGGCCATTAATAACCACTCTGTCTCTGGCCGCTCCACCATCCCTTAATCCACAGTAGTAACCCACTCACAAGACCACAAATTCAATTTGTACTGTAGTCGCTCATGTGAAACAGTATCAAATGTTTGATTGAAATCTAAGTGTGTTTTGCAAAAAATATATTGTGCATTCAGTTCCTTTGTGAGTACTTCATAAAAGCTAATCAAATTGATCAGAAAATGTTTCCCATTAACAAATCCATGCTGTTATTTTGCATAATTGGGTTCCTGTCAGTATAATACTTTATTGCTTCTTTCATCATTGACTCCATTATTTTCTCTGGAATACAAGCTAAGCTTATCAGTCTGTAATTACTCACTTCACCCATTCAATCCCCCTTTGTGAAAAGTGGAGACATTTGCATATCTCCAGTCTGTAGGGTCCTCCCTTGCATCCAATGGCGCTCTCATAATTATGGCTAAAGTCTAACTGCCTCTTTTTGAGCTTTTATAACTCTAATTATATAGATTCCACTAGCACCAGGTGCCTTATTTATTTTCAGCTTCAACCTTTCTCTTCCAACCTTCTCTCAGTTATAAAAACCATTTAGTTCCCAGTTATAACTTGGTTTGCTTCTGGTATCCCCATCCATAAAGATCTTTATTGTGCGTGGATGTAGATGCAAAATATTTATTCGTTTTTAGCAACCTGTACAGCATCATCAATAGTTATATGCAGTGGGCCAATGTGGTTCATCCCATCCCTTCTAGTTTTAATATAATCAAAAAATCCTTTGCTTTCTTATCTAAAGAATTCTCATATTTGTCTTGGCCTGCCTTATCCTCTTTGAGACTTGAGTAGGCTTCTGTGTTTCCGGATAATTTATAATCATCAAATGTATTTGTCTTCTCTGCTACTGGTCTCATCGGTGCATTTGACATCCATTATATCTAAACCCTGAATAGTATCTCTTAGTTTGGTATTAAAAAGCTTAGTAGCTTCTAAAATTACTTTTCGGAATACTTTGCATTAAGAACATCACTTTCTCCCACTAAAAAAAGAACTTAAAAATTTTAACTATTTGCAATGACTTTTGAAAAAGCAAAATCTGCATTAAAACACCACTGTCAGTTTTCTAACCATCCATGAAGTATTTCCAAATATCCTGAAAAAGAGTTGCTTGGCATTGATACACTACTTTGCATTTAATTCCATCACGTCACGTTTCTTCAAAAATCACGAAAGGAAATTTGATTTTTCACAAATTTTTAATAATTTCGTCAGAATTTGTGCACTGAAATTTTTAACAAAATGCTACTTTTACCAGAGTTTTTTTATATTTAAATACCTGTTGAAAATAAAATTAAATAGGACAGAGTGGTAGAATCTACTAAATACTCAACTCTGATTTTTAAAAAGTAATATACAATGCGGCAAATTTTCGTCTCTTTGATTGCTTCGAAGATCCTTCTACTTTATAGTCCTCCTTCAGCATCCAAAAATAGTCAGCTATAATGTTGACATTTCACCTCTCTTGGTGCCCGGTGAAATTTCTCACCCTGTTCTTCACTAACACTTGCTAGATTTTCTGAGAAATAGTATATGTAAGAGTGTAAAAAAAAAATGTACCTTGACCTTTAAGTTGGAGCCCAGCTTCTTGAAGTTTGCCTACATATTTTCCACTATATTCTTGTAGTAAGGATCCTTGTTGTTCCTTAAGGAGCCCCCAGCAACAGTCCTGAAGTTAATCCATGCCTATTTTTTATCCAAATCTCGGCCCTCGTCAGTTCACGAATTTCAGGTCCAACAAAAATACCTTGTTTTAGCTTCTCTTGGGTTATCGATGGGAATTTAGTACAAAAGATGATTGAAGCAGATACAAAGGGTACTAGGAAAGTTTTGCAATATGACGCAACAATGAATCACAGAAAGCTTCTTGTTGCTGCATGTTGAGACATGTTCATACGTGCATAGTAACCGCCGCGCCAAGTCGATGGGCTCAGTTATTCATTAGTAGTGAGAGTGTAAAGTGCTTGCGATGGCATCGTGGTCACGAAATGAGATAAGGACAGTTTTGCGGTATAATTTCGTGCGTGGTTTAACCATAGACCAGTGCTTAGAAGAAATGACTCTTGCACTAGATGATGATTGTCCACATCGTACAACGATATTCAGGTGGTATAGAGAATTCCAAAGGGGAAATTTCACTCTGGAGGATTCTGAGAGGCCGGGAAGGCCACGAACGTCAGTTACGGAGGAAAACGTTACTGCTGTGAGGAAAATGCTTGACGAAAACAGGCGAGTGACCTACCAACAGATAGAGGATACTTTGGGCCTAAATGCACCAGCAATTCGTTCGATTCTGCAAGATCATTTGCACGTGAAGAAACTTTGTTCTCTCTGGGTGCCGCATCAACTGACTGAAGAGCAGATGACACGACGTGTGAATGGTGCCGGGAGATGTTAAAAAAGTTTGATAAGGGACAATCTCGGTATGTGAACAACATCGTGACAGGTGACGAGACTTGGCTGTACTATTACGATCTGCCGACCAAGGCTCAAAACAAAGTTTGGGTCTTTGATGATGACGACACACCCGTAATTGTCAGAAAATCCCGATCTGTAAAGAAGAAAATGATAGCTGTATTTTTCAAATCGAGTGGAATTGTGGAACGTGTCGTTTTGGACACGCAGAAGACACACAGCTAAGTGGTATACTGAACAATGCCTGCCTAAAGTCATTGGATCTACGAAGAACCTGCGGCCAAAGTCAAGAATGGACACCTGGTACCTCCATCACGATAATGCTCCAGCTCACCGCGCCAAAGCCTGCACCGAATATTTGACCACGACAGGACTGAAACTTCTCGAACACCCTCCCTACAGTCCAGACCTTGCTCCCTGCGACTTTGCACTGTTCCCGCATGTGAAAATGAAGCTAAAAGGGAGGCGGTTTTCCAGTGATGAGGACCTTCTACGGGCTTGGGACAACGAGTGTGCTTTACTCCCTAGTGAAACTTGGCAGAACTGGTTTAAAGATTGGTTTCGGAGGATGGAGAGGTGTATTGAATGTAGAGGAAATTACTTTGAAAAAATTAAATAAACAAAGCTGTATTGCAAAACTTTCCTAGTGCCCTTTGTACTTTCTCGAAGTGAAGCTTTCGCAAACTGTTTCATCAAACTCAGTTTGATGCGGAAGGGTGGAAGGAGGGCAGTTTTTGGGGCCTACTAGTTTTTTATGAACTATGTTCTTTGATCCAGCAAACAAACCGCCCCTCTTTGGTGTGCTTACTCCTTGCTCGACTGTTCCATTCACATAAAAAGCAAGGCATTATTGTGTAGCCAGATTTCTGTCTAAGTAGCATGCCTATCACTTTAAAGTCAGCACAAACTAACCAATGACATTCTTCATACTTAATATTTGTCAACAACTTCAAGTTTTCATATGTTTCTTTCAAATGCACAGAGTGAGCTACTGGAATTGACACATATTTATTTCCATTGTGGAGCAACACACCTCCTTTGAGAATCCTCTTTGATAAGTCAATAAAAAGTCTTCACTGTGGAGATAACTAATTTAGAAATAGTTCACTAAGTTGTTTATATTACTGCAAAAAACATAGAATAATCTTCGAAAAAGTTGAAAATCAGAAACAATAGTAGTCTCAGAAGCTGATCTAAGGGCACCACACTTCTAAGGGCACAACTCTCTGCCTTCTGCCCTGCAGCCTCCCTGCGATCCAGCTTAGAATCGCAGGGTGACTGCAGGTCAGGAGGCAGAGTGTTATGATTAATGGTTACTCTTCAGAATGGTTACCCATTAGCCCAAAATGGTCCCATTTATAAGTACCGTACTCCTCACACACTTTGTGGTAAAGGCTTCGGTTCGAATCCCGTCAATGACGCAAGGAAGTTTTGCTTTTTTCACAATGTGAGTGAGTTAATCGGTCTTAGGCGAGGGTCGCATGGTTTCTTTTCTCGTGGAAATTCGGGTTTTTGACTAGCCAATAAAGCAAATCAACCACAGAGCACATGAAGTTTACAGGCATAATGCGTCACAATGTGGTCTATGTTTCTGATGCTCCTAAAACCCTATACTAACAAAGACAAAAAAAACTTATGTAGTAATTAATCATGAGGAATTGACTCAAAAGCTTTGTTAAATCCAAATAAACAACGTCAAAATTATTTCCTATACCTAGCTCATGAGTAACTGTGTTGAAATAGATAATCAGTTTAGATAAATATATTTTTAATATGATGTTCTTTTCTGTGTTGTGTAGTCTTCATAAGCCCTTTGTTATCTAAATATTCTTATATTGCACTCTTTATCATTAAAGTTAGACTGATCGATCTGTAGTTATCCTTCACTCTTAGAACCGCCTTTTTGTATTGGCGTTACATTAGCACTTCTGCAACCCAGAAGAATCTCTCCCGCATCCAGCAATGCCCTCAAGATTCACCTCAATGGTTCAATACACTCACTGACTGCTTCCATCAAAATTACTGGGTATATTCCATCAACTCCAGCAGCCTTACTTGATTTTGGGCTCAAAAGTTTCTGTAATAATTGTCTGTAATATCAGTATTGCTAATTTCATACTACTGAGCCTCACTCGCACAACTTCTCCTCACTATGAAGGATCTTTCGTCTAAAAAGATCGATGCGAAGTAGTTGTTCAGTTCATCAGTAATATTAGCTGGGTTAACAAGACCTTTCCACACCCATAATGCAAGAGATAGATCTGGTTCGTTTTCTTCTTCGAATTTACTTGCCATCGTTCTTTGTAGTTTTAGAGAGTGATTTCTTCTACTCAGCCTTTGTCAACATCTATGCTTCAGAACTTTTCATCGCTGTTTACCAGCTTTTCAAGTTTTTCTGCACCAGACTGGCCATCTCTGTTTTCACCCACCTTGGCATCCTACTTCTGCAATATCATCTTAATGGTGGATATAGTATACATTATTGACTTCTGTAATTATTGCTTAAGATATGCCATAATTCTAATGTATTTATCCATTCTCTACTCTCTCTGTCTCTTTGATAGAGGCCATGTTTGTATCTTATTGTCATCCCATTATACCGTCCCTTTCTAAGATGATGGATGGTTCGGCCACAGCTGGAATATTCTTTCTATATGTTATTATTATATAAAGAAGTAAATTTATAAAGAAGGGTGTCTAGATTGGCGAAAGCAACAAAGCATTATCCCTTCGAAAACGGCTAAGAAATGCGGTGCACAGCTTAGCAACTTTATGAGGAATTTCATTGAAATTTAGGAGAAATGTTCTTATTGGTGAACGAAACAAGAAGCAGAGGACTCAACCATAAAATCTTAGGTTGGAACAGTGGATTAGATCTGATATAGTTTACCTTACATTAATGCAGATGTTCACATACGACATGAGAGTGGTTATTTTATCCTAAATGCAGTATCGGGTTCAAAGAGGCTTGACCTGTAAAGGTCAAGCCTCTTTACGGCCAATTAAACATTAACTGACTGTAAGAGGCTTGATCCCAATACTGGAACCCATTATTCGTGAAAAATGCGTTTTGCGTATTTAGAGATTAACGGCATATTTTTATGATATTATTTCCATTTTAAACTAAGTCCTCCAGTATTAATAGATCACACCAATATCGAAGCAAATTAGAAAATTACACTTCACTTCACGATTTTATAATTTTAGCACCGAAGTGGAAATGGCTGAAATCTGTGTGAGGTCAGCTCTTCCAAGCTTCCTTGTATTTTTTTATTTATTTTTTCTAGATCGATCCCAATTAACTGCATCCTTATTAGCAAGGCGCTGACTCAGTTGCGAAAAGTAAATGTTTGCTCATTGCCCCCTGGCGTAGTCTTTCTTACTACTTTCTTTCTTCTTAGAATAAAAACGATTCCCGCTCACTGATTCTGATGGAAATTTCTTGCCTACTAAGGACAGATCGATAATAACAAGGAGGTCACGCCTGGCTGAGTCCCTTTATTAAATTACCATGACACTATCTATCTGTGCGATTTGTTCATGCCTTCCCTCCATCCAGAACGTTAATCGCCGCTAATCACTCTTCGTGACTTCCTCCTATAAAAGTACGTCAATTACCCATACATCACCGTTACCATTACAGGACTGCATGGAAACGGGAAGAAAAATGAAACTTCACTTTAACGACACCGAACATCAAAAGAAGCTGCTTAGTTGTGATGGAAACAAGAACTACCTGAATTACCTGCCTCAACAAAAACAGATTTAATGATCGTACCGTGTCTTTCTTATAGCCGAAGATCAGTAGTTTAGAGTTACTCCATCCCCGGGCAAAGTACAAACAGAGGGGTTTAGTTACTTGATTCTGTTAAGTCATATTCGGATTTCTTTTTTTTCCAAAGGCACGCGGAAAAACCTTGAGGGATAATTCAAGGCGAAAGGAATGTATTCGAGAAAAAAGGATTTACCCGAAAGAAGGGCTTTCGTCAATTAGCTATCCACCGAAAATAATGCTACTGCCACTATCCCTTTTGTTATTCATAATTAAAAGATAATAAACCATCGGAGACGATCCGCATTATAAATTTAATGATTAAACTTTTTATTGGCTTTAAAGAGATAAAACAAAAAAAATGGGCCATATTAATATTGATGAAAGCGCCCACTCTTCGTGTTTTTATAAATTGAATGATTAATCTATTTTGACTCGGTAACCTTTGGAAAACCTTATTTAAAATTCCAGTCCAGAAGCCACGGGCATACACTGCTTTAATAAAATCTTAGGCACTTCGTGTGATAGCAAGTTGGTCATTTTTTGCTGGTGAGAATAGCAGCTATCATCCTTCGTATTAATTCTATAAAAAGTGCACACTTTTTCCTTGCAGTGTTAAGAAAGGGTCCATTAGGCTTCGTACTGTATTATTTTATACACTGATGAAATGAATGTTCGCACACAAATGCTGTCTGCGTTGAGCGCAAGCTGAAGCAATTTTTCGTCATACATAAATTAAATGCGCATATCTAACAAGACTCGAAGCCAACAAAAATCAAATTAAATGGAAATCGCAGCTGCTCCAACAAACACTTTCCATTACTGTTCTATCTCAGTTAAAACATATTGCCCATCAACCAGCCGTTAACTAAGATAGCGCGTGTCAGGTAGAAGATTCTTGATAGTCCGAATAGTTAATTATTCACTGAAACACATTTACAGTTGCTGTTAACATTATATATTCGTTAGATACGTCAAATTATTAAGAAGAAAGTCTCCTTTCAGATTTATGCAGAGGATTTGAAGTAATTTCCTGCTGACAAACTACCATCAACGGAAATTTATATCGTTTACTAATACATTTTCATTCCCAATAAGGGGTTGTAGATTTTTCAGAGGAGTGTTTCCCATCTCAATTGATAAAATACGCGTTGTTTCTTTTAATACTACTAGTGTTAATAATAATAATATTTTAAAAGAATCCTCGTGGTCGGGAATACGGTACATTTTGATTCTATCAGACACTGACCTTACTTGTGTTCAAAATTTTCGTTTATTCACTATTATTAGTATACACTGCCGTACCATTAATATCTGGACACCCCTCCATGGATGGGAAAATAGGTTCTATGCATGCAACAGGTCACAGAACCTACTATAAATATGCACACTGGGCATCGAATAGATAATTGCAAAAGTGGACATGCAAGATGACACGTTTAACAGAACTAACAGATGTAAAATGCCCACATTTTTCATATTAATTTACAGATATTTCCCATGCATTTCCCTCCCCCCCCTTTGCTGTGCCCCTTCTTGCTAAAGAGTTGTTTTGACCGTTTCAGCAGAAAATATAAATGCCAATCGTACATGAGTAACCGCTATCAGTTTCTTGTCAAATATAGAACGGTAAAATTCGACTTAGTTGCTTTCTCAGTTATAAATTCCCTTTGCCATTATTTTCCTAACTGAAGATAACAGTCGCTACGTAGAAGTAAGTTCACAAGTCCACGAAAATACGAGCTTCGCTCTCCCTGACAAATACTGGTCAGTGTGTCTGATGTTGACCGCGTGAGAAAAGTGTCCCACCCTAGTTCAAGCTCGGTGTGAGGCGAAAGTTCATGCGATAAGGAGCATATACCCTGGTGGACGATGAGCGAAAGGGGGTTGTTTTGTGGTGGCTTTTGGTAGAAGCAGTCGGTTAGTTAGTCTGTATGAGAGAGAGTGAAAAAATACAGTAAGTTTTTGGAAACGGGAATTACGTTACAGAATGACTGTACAGAGAGAAGCTTGAAGAACAGCGCAAGAAGATACAGAATGAGCGAGCGAAGATAGCAGAACCCCGAAGGAAGGCTGCGAAAGCACGGAATCCCCTCACCGAGTTCCGCCCCCCGTAGAATGAGTCATCCGTATTTAGGTAAGTCATCCCACAGCTATACATAAACCTTACTCCTCAATAATATAATTAATTATGTTAGCATTGATAAATTGTAAAATGTCCTAATACCGCTATCTTAAATAGCGCATCACTTAGATTGTCAGTTTCACAAATTAACAATAGGTAAAGGATGTATCTTAAGCATGCTATCCTAAATAGTGCAGTATTTTTAGTATTGACCCCATCATGTTTGTACAACCATTATGTCATATGCTAGTCCTTGCCTGAGATGAAGTATCCACACGAAGAACACCTATGTGAAGAACCCATTAATTTCCAAAACATCAATAAATGCTAAGAACTCTTAAATACTTCCATAAAGTCAGTTTATATTATTGTAACCAAATGATTTAGGATTTGCTTGTCACTGCCGCTAGGGCAGTAGTTTTCATACATGTATCAATTCTATAGTGGAGTATATTAAACTATATTTTTGTTTTAAACATATGCCTCAGGCCTATCCTCTATTCACACGAATGAGTAAGCAAAGAATTATATAATAGAACTGATACCGCGGGTACTCGAATTTCTACCTATAATTGGAAAGAGTTTGAGTATTTTCACAACGCCTGATCGAAGCTGCAGTTCCTATTCCCTTGAATAGTTTACCGAGGGCCGAGATCATTGTCCTAATATGAAAAACCACTAGACAATCACATGAGTATACTGGGGTTATGATTGAACAAATGATTAAGGAAGGAAAACGTCCCGCCATACAGATGTGTTGTCCAGAGAAGTCCGAACGAACGAAAGTAAGTAATTAATAAGCAAGCAAGAAGCATAATAAGTAAAAACACCCAGTATAACACTTGTGCCAATTGTGTCCAGGATTAAATATTTTGCGGGATGAAAAACTGTCTACACAGAAGAAGAAGTCACAAAGAGAAAGAATCTAAAGGGATTACTGATAAGTAGTAAGATTGTTGATTTCGTGCACTAAGAGAATAGGTAGGAGGCATTACTCCTTTGCAACAACACAGGACATCTACACTAATTAATAAATTATTGCTATTTTTATAATTAGATTTAATAAACAAATGACTACATGCTATAACACACTCTTGTTTTAAATAAGTGATTACTAACATCATAATTTTGTTTTAGCAACAGGTAAGTCACATTATTTTGGAAGACAGGGGCCCAAAATTAGCAATTAAATTTCCCAATTCCTAGTAAATTTAAAAAAAAAAAAAAATGGAGGATCAAATTCCTCAAACAACAGGAATATCATCCCCCCTACCTCAAACACAACAGCCACCACCCACCCCAGAACCAGACAGACCGCATTCAGCGAATATCACAGGATTTTTAAGTCTTGTGCCATTATTCTTTGGCAAAAATGATGAAGGCCCTTCAGTCCAATTGTTTTTCGAAACTTTGGAGAGTGTTGGAGAATTAGCACTCTGGGGACACAGAGAACTTTTGGCAGTCTCGAAATCTAAACTTCGCGCTTCGGCAGCCGACTTTTTAGCCCAATCCTTTGAATTACGCGGGGAAAAGAATTACAACATATTTAAGAATGCTTTTTTAGCTCAGTTCGAAAAAACGGAACCAATTATCACTTCCCTCCAGCAGTTCGCCAGTGCTGTGCAAGAACCTTCGGAAACCATTGCGAGTTATAGCGCGCGGGTGAGGAATTTGGCAAGGGCAGCTTTCAAAATTCAGGGAGAGACACCTGAAGTATTAAACATTTTAGACCAGGCAATGCTGGCCCAATTCCTTAGGGGCATATCGGGAAAAATTAGAAAAATGGTGCTCACACACAATCCTTTAACTTTTTCACAGGCAATTGAGATTTCGAAAAGAGAGGAAATTAATGACCAACTTACTCACACAAAAACTGTCCCTGTACATGTTATTAATAGTCCTGTAAGGGCCGAGAGTGAACGGGAGCGACAGGAAAATAATCCCAAACACATTCTTGAACCCATTCAAGATCAAATACGCGACTTACAACAATCGTTAAGTTTATTATCAGTAAATCACGCAACAATCAACAATTTAGAGACACAGATAGCCGCCCTGAGTCAGCAGATGCAAACTATGAAGGTGGGCAAATTTTCCCCTCCCCACGGTCAGGCAGCATTAGGCGCTACCTACCTCCACTCGGACAGCGCAGTAGATCCGCTAACCGACGCTAACGTGACCTTCAGATCAGAGGTCGTTGACCGCCCGGAAAGACGCATAATCTTGCCATACCACGGCCGGCAGCAGGCAGCCAGAAATATGGTAAACAATCGCGAACGAAGGGAAAGACGCATTTTTGACGGCCGTCCCAGCTTCCATCAACCCACCCAACTGTTCCGCAGCCGCCCGTGCACGAATTACGAAACGGATGTGTACACTGCATCCCCAAAAGTTAGGACGTCCTATGCTAACAATCGATATTGTAATTTTAATGAAAATCGAGATCAAGCCGCCAATAGAATGTATTATGCTGATCATAATAGGAGTAATATAGACTCTTATTCTAGGATAAGGAGAGGAACATATAGGAATGAGCATATTCAGGGGCAAATTCGGCCAAAAACATTTCAGGGCAGACAAAATAATTATACAAATACTGGAAGCTACAGGCGAGATAGAGATAGAAATTTATGACTAAAAAGGGGTTCTAAACTTAATAGGAAGGATTCGCGATGTAATAAAACCCTTTTGCCAACCCCTAACTTTAGTAAAGTTAGTAAGCCAGAAGTCAGAGACATCAGAACACAACATGGCATTTACATTCTGGAGGATAATACTAAACTACCTGTGGTATTGGGTTCTGTACAAAACATTAAAACTAGATTTCTTTTAGACACAGGTGCTGGCGTTTCTTTAATGAGTGCAGATTTATTTAATAAAATTAAAAATGATACATCATTAGATTTCAGACCTCCAGAATTAACTGTAACCGGAGTTTCGGGAAATATTGTGCCAATACACACTACAGTAACTGCTAATATTAAATTAGATAAGGCAACTTTTAGGGAGAAAATTCTGGTTACTTCAAAAAATTTTAGTGGCAAATATGATATCATCCTCGGCTTGAACATATTAAGGAAGTTTTCATTCAGCCTAGACTTAGGTAAAGGGATCATACGATCAGTTCCATTAGGGATTTGCCTGAGGGAAGAGGATATTCGGCAACAATTGGTGGATTCCACACCCACAGTTGCTAAGCTTACATGTAAACATGTGCTCCCAGCAAGCACAGAACAGGTGGTAACAGTATCTTGTGACCAGCTTGCTGCTCCTCCCAAACAACTAGTATTAGCAGGGCCAAATTCAAACTTAAGCCGGGATGATTTAGCAGTGAAATATTCGGTAGACCAGGTAGACGAAAGTGGGAAAATATCTGTGCTCGTCGCCAATTTAACAGCGGAACCGCTGCATCTTCCAAAAGGCATGGGTATTGCGTGTCTGGAGAACCTGAATCCTCAATCAATTAACCCTAAGAGCCAGGAAAGAGGCAAAAGGGAAGTTTCTCCAGTAACCATAGAGGACTTTAAGCTTGATCACCTGACTGCCGATCAAAGACACCAATTATCAGACCTGTTACGCAAATACTGGGATGTGTTTGCCAAATC
Organism: Mastigoproctus giganteus; assembly: GCF_048544385.1. Taxonomy (NCBI): domain Eukaryota; kingdom Metazoa; phylum Arthropoda; class Arachnida; order Uropygi; family Thelyphonidae; genus Mastigoproctus; species Mastigoproctus giganteus. Next base: position 117,862,364 of record NC_143582.1, on the reverse strand, counting down.
ACCAGCCCAACTAGGCAACTCAAAAGTTATCCAACACAGAATTAAATTGACAGACAACATACCTGTTAGACAGAATGCTTACAGAACCCCCTTTTTACTAAAGGATGAGATTCGCAACCAGGTCCAAGAACTCCTAGATTCAAACATCATTGAACCCAGCTGTTCTCCGTATGCCGCGCCCATCGTCCTGGTGAAGAAGCGAGGTGGGGGATACAGGTTATGTATTGATTTTAGGAAACTTAACGCCAAGACGATCTCTGACGCATACCCGATCCCTTCCATGAGTGAGATACTTGAACTTCTGGGAGGCGCGCGCTACTTCAGCTCTTTGGACCTCGAAGCCGGATTCCACCAGATTGAAGTGCACCCCGCGGACCGCCACAAGACAGCTTTTACTACAGGGGAATCACTGCTACAATACCGGCGCATGCCTTTTGGGTTAAAAAACGCGCCATCTAGTTTTGTGAGAGCAATGGGGCTTGTCTTGGATAATTTACAACGAGATTCCATTTTCGCTTACTTGCAAAAGGTGTACCCAAAATATCCGACATGGCTCTGCCCTGGTCTCCACGTCACCTACCTTCTCACAGGACATGGAGCTATCCGCCACAAGCTACACCTCTTTGGACTGACAGATAACCCAGCCTGCGCATGTGGTTCCCTCGAGACCTGGGACCACCTGCTACACGAGTGTGAACTGTACGAAGATCTGCGTGGACACCTCATCACACGAGTCCAGTTCAACCCCAAAAATCAGGAGCACTACCTACTGGAGGACGAGGGAACCTACAATGCCCTAACCAACTTTGCTCAGTGCCTCTTTGTAAGACGCCAGACTCTTCCTTTGCCGGAAAATCTAGGACAACTAGGATAAATACAACAACAATCACAACAAATGATGAACCAAGATAAAACTGGACTGTGCCTGAACTGCACTCTCCCAAATACTGACCGATGGAGGACACCGATTCCATTTGAGAACTGTTAACCAAATGCATTGACTACAATCGGACCTTCGGGAGTCCTCCCTGACTGTGACTGAAGCCTATCCTACTGAATATCCACTAGTGGATGGACCTGGATCCCACGAGTAACTACTTAATAAAAGACGAAGCATGATCTGCACAAATGTCATACAGACCTGGACTGAAAACCTGGACAGAGATATCTTCACTCCACTCCTGGGAATACCAAATGGGGCAGCCCTGACGCCTTGGCGCCCGACTGAAGCCACCCCACATGTATGCCCTGTGGGCAAATAGGCCAGCTCCCTTGCCTGGCCTACTTTCTACCCGTCCCTGGTGGGGGATGAGGGGACAGCCCTGCTGTCACCTCCCCTTCTCGCCACCCCTTCTTTTCCTTCTGGTGGGGCATGGGCATGCCCCACTGTAAACTGGAGTTGTCTTCCCTATCGGCTCCATACTTCTATCTATCTCCCCCCCAGTCTTCAGTCTCCCTCCCCACTCTACCTGCACGCTAGTGAACGCCCCACACAACCTAAATTCCACAAGTGAAAATCAATTTCGCCCACCATTTCTTTTGACCTCCTAGCACTTCCTCCTCAACGTGATCACATTTTTATTTATTTATTTTTATTTATTTTTATTTTATTTTATTTATTTATTTTATTTTTTTTTTTTATTTTATTTTTATTTTTATTTTATTTATTTTATTTTTATTTTTTATTTTATTTATTTTATTTTTATTTTTTTTTTAGGTCCTAGCCACTGAAATCTCAGGAAATTAGGTGGCAGGACCTGCCAGAGTGAACTATATTCAAGTGGATACCTGGTCTGCCTCCACGGGGCGAAAGTGGGGCAACGTCGGGCCTCAGTAGAGGTCTGGCGGCTAAATGACCAGATGAACAACGGTACAAGGCATCACACATATACAAAGTCCATACACTTTTAAATCTCTGGCTTTTCCAGTAAACTGGTTCACATACAATGTAACCTACGCGGAGATGGGGGAAACCCCTGGTGCCGCTTGACCCTAAACACACTTTACACTTTACACTTTACTTTCGCTTACTTAGATGACATAATCATAGTGTCGAAATCTTGGTCCTCACACCTTTCGAAGCTTGAGAAAGTTTTCCAGCGCCTGAGAAAGTACGATCTGAAGCTGAAACCAAAGAAGTGTGAGTTCCTAAAAGAGCAAATAAAATACTTAGGTCATCTCATTGATAAGGACGGTGTCCGTCCCGATCCAGCGAACGTGAAGGCCGTTCGAGGGTGTCGAGAGCCAAGAACAATGAAGCAAGTGCGATCGTTTCTTGGGATGACAGGATTTTACAGAAAGTTTGTCCCAGAGTACGCAGAGATAGTCAGGCCGCTAACCCAACTTACAAAAAAGAACACCCCCTTTTTATGGAACAGTGCCGCCCAAGAGGCATTCGACAAGCTGAAGGTCGCTTTGACCACACCACCCCTATTGATTTACCCTGACTTTTCTAAACCATTTTTTGTGTCCTCTGACGCATCTAATTATGCAATCTCGGCTGTGCTAGAGCAACAAGTTGACGAAAATCAAAGACAGCCAATCGCTTACGCCTCCAGACTACTAAAGAAAGCAGAGACTATGTATAGTACCACAGAAAAGGAAGCTTTGGCAATAGTCTTTGCGGTATCACAGTTCAGACCATTCTTAATAGCCTCCAGTTTCACACTAATAACAGACCACCAACCATTAAGCTATCTTCTTCACTTAAAGAATCCATCCCCCAGATTAGCTCGCTGGAGTATGCTTCTACAAGAATACAATTTCAAAATTATATACAGGCCGGGTCGACTTCACTCAAATGCCGATTTCCTTTCAAGGCCAGTGTTAGAGGAAGAGGAAAGACAAAAGGGGCTTAAGAAATCCAAAACTGCTGAATTAGTTGCTCCTATAGCAGCAAATCCCACCATAGAGTCACTGATCATGCCGCAACAACAAACCAGAACTTTGATTAGGAATCTCCAAAGAGAGGACCCTAATTTGCAGGAGTTAATTGAGCAATTAGAAGGAACACTACAGGCAACAAGCAAAGTCCCAGATTCCTTCTATCTGAGTGAGGACAGGATACTGTATCACTACACTTTACCTGACCATGGAGCTACTCGCTCAGAGCCCTGTGAACAGTTAGTAGTTCCAACCAGCTTGAAAGCAGAAGTGTTGAAGTCCTGTCACGACGGTTTTCTCAGCGGGGGCCACCTGGCCCTACACAAGACGTTAGAGAAGGTTAGAAAACACTTTTTCTGGCTAGGCCTTTTTGGCGACGTCAAGAATTATGTGGAGACTTGTCCATCGTGTTTGGAGCGTAGAGGGTATAAGCCTAAGGCAAAAGCAGCCCTGATGAGAGTTCCTAATGAGAACTCACCTTGGGTCCGAGTGTCCTTGGACATTTTGGGACCCCTTCCAATGACTTTGAAAGGGCACAAATATTTACTGATGGCAATAGACAATTTTACCCGTTACGCAGAAGTAAGCCCGCTTTATACCCAGAAGGCTGAGGAAGTGGCCACAGCTTTCATAAACAATGTGATCTCGAGACATGGGATTCCTAAATACATCCTAACAGATCAGGGCACTAACTTCATGTCATCACTGTTACGACAGGTGTGTAAAAAGCTAGATATTCATCAGCTTCATACGAGTTCCTTCCACCCCCAAGCCAATGCAAAGGTCGAACGTCTAAACCGCACCTTGGCAAACATCCTGTCTCATGTAGTGAACGAGTCTCAAACGGACTGGGATGTCATGGCCCCACTAGCAATCGCTGCGTACCACACGGCAACCCATAGTTCCACACAGGAATCGCCAAACTTTTTAATGTATGGCAGAGATTTGGTGTTGCCTTCCGACTTATGGCATTCCAAAGAGAGACATTCATATGCGTCTTTGGAAAACTATGCAGAACTATTGCGTGCACGCCTTCGCAGATCCTATGAAATCGTCTCCCAACACTTGGAAGAGGCAGTGCAGAGGCAAGAGGATCGTAGAGCATCCGTTGCAGTAGACAAAAACATCCGTGTAGGAAGCCTGGTTTATCTTTTTACCCCTAAGATAAAACCGGGCACTACAAAGAAATTGGCTCGTTTGAGCACAGGTCCCTACCGTGTGATCAGTCAGCCATCATTAGTGAATTATGAAATACAGCACCTGTATAACCCTAAAGATAAACAAATTGTGCACGTGGACAGACTGACAAAGGTTATTGACAGGAAAGTGTTTCCCGAACTGAGAGTAGAGGAGTCAGAGGAATCAGAAGATAGCAATTCACCAGACCAAACAAGCGCTACATCAGTGCCCAAAGAGACATGGATCTTTGATGAACCTTTAGTGGAGGATTGTGATCTTATCCCACCTATAATTCCCCATCCAACTATGTCCAGGCCGACCAGCTTACCCATATCAATCCCGTTGTCATCCCTCCCACAAAGAAATCAGGAGAGCCAACCAAGGACAGATCAGTTAGTAAGACCAGAAGGAGCTGTGCAAGCACCTACTCAGACCCACGGATATAATTTACGTAGTCGCGACCGAGTAACTCATGCCCCACCAGAGGAAATTGTGGTGTCCCAGTCGCAAGTAGAGGAATTAGTGCCAGAGACAGCTTCAGTGGAAAGAGCAGATACAGTGGTTGATACTCCCAGCAATGTAGCTGAAGCAGAAAGAGGTGTCACCCCAGATCAGAGTAACAACACTCAAGCAAACACAAGCCAAAGCGAGCCACCAGATAGGATAGAAAGGGCAGTTCAGTGGATATTGGGTCCACATCTTGCTGAGAGATACCTGCGACCAAGCGAAGGCAGTAGTTCTGATCTGGCAAGTATTCTGAGAGATGCCTGGAGAGACTAAAGTGAGGATAGTGAAGCATATCGATTTCAAGGAGAAACATGCCATAATTACAGTTACTAGCAAGGTGAATGCTTTGGCAAGACAGTTGTGTACACCGAACGACCAGTTTCAGAACCAGTACCAGTAAAATTCAAAAAAAATAAATAATAATAATAAGAAGATTGGTGACAGAGAGTGGAAGCGGGAAAAAGCATTGAGAAGTGTAAATGGCACAGGTGAAAACACAGAAGAGAGAAGATACAAAAAGAAAGGGGGAAGGGATATACACATGTATACACATCCCCTGCATAATAATGCATGAGATGAAAGGAGCAAAGAATACTGAGACCTATAGGAGCAGATCTGAAGAGCAAGCATGAGTCTTTTTTTTGAGGAGAGTATGAGGAATGATTGGGAATGTAATTTGCATTTCTGCTTAAACTGTGGTAGGACTATTGAGAAAAGGTTTCTTTTTAATTTACATACCACTTTACCAGTACAAAAAAAAAATTTATGACATCAGGAGATCAAGATTTTAGATAAGTAGATCATCTTCCTGTACTAATGTGAAAAAAAAACACTTGTGTTATTTCAAGAGAAAGAGAGAGGGGATAAGTGAAGTTATGATAAGAAAAGGATCAAAGTACATAACTGACCACAGAGGTGAAGAAATTGATCAGTTTTGTTGGATTCTGGCAGTGTGTTTTATCAGCAGCCAGATAAATGGATGGCAAATTGAATGACATGGCACAAGTAGGAAAATAGAATTAATTTATCTTTATAAATCTCACGCAGAAGCACGAACCACTCCAATGAACCTTGAAAAAAAACAAAACCAGAGATTTTGTATCCGAATTCTATTCAAATATGACCATTGAGCTAATACTATTAAAGCAAACACCTTTCTCCACCAAATATATCTAGACTTTATGAAATTATGCGGTATAAAAATGGAGAGAGGAAGGATACAGGTGGCTGAGGGAATGTCCGGAAATCCCCTAGTCACTTTTTGTTTTCCCTCTCTCTCATTGCACATCGAAATCCAAAAGTCAAGAGAGAGGATCCTAAAAAAAAAAAAAAAAAAAAAAAGGGAGAACAAGAGGGAGATAATATTTGGTTTCTTTTGGAGAGAGGATAGGGCAATTGGCCTGGGGACGGCTGGTTCCTCCCAGTCACTAGTTGTTTTTATCACTTTCCAGAGAAAAAAAAAATTTAAGTGAATAGGAGGTAACTTCTGAACTTCAAGATCTAGACTTGGGATCCATCTTCTTGTACTACATATAAATAATATATATTAAAAAAAAAAAAAAAAAAAAAAACTTTACTGTGGAAAGAAATCCTCAAAACAATATTAATCAGAATTCTAATTCCGTCAATAATTTCTTTTTGAATAAAGTTTACCTACTAATGAGAACTTCATCATGTATGACAGTAGGGAGTAAGTGATAGTGCATTAATGTAAGAAGGTCAATATAGAACAAAACATATAGGTAATATTGACTATAAAAAAAAAAAAAAAAAAAAAAAAAAACAGAAACAAGATTGCTGAAGTAGTGTACTCATGTTTGTGCCTTCAAAAATCCAGACTGCTGATAAACAAAACATTGTGCTAATTAGGAGAATCGAGGGCTATTTTAAAATAAGAGAATGATTTCTAAAGTTTTTGTTTTCTGATGGGGATATTATTTTTTTTTTTCCATGCATGGCATGTTTGATTTTGCAAATGAATTGAGTAATTCGTCTTCGGAGAGGTATGCAAGGAAATCAAGAAAGTGACATTTGAGGTTGTGAGTGAGAGCAGGAAGAATGAATGAAAGGTAAATGTGGAGTATGTATGGTACCAAATACTCCCTCACCCGGGATTCGAAAGTATAAGGAGGAAAAGATGTGTAAGTGGGGCAAATCTTTAGTATGGAAGAGAGGATGGATGGAATGCATAAACAGAAGTATTTTCTTCACTAACTAGTCGTGTTTATCCGTCCTTGTTTAGTTGCGATGGTGGAGTTTCACAGGTCTGTACGATGCCTCATCGCTAGAATGCTGACCTTCCTCCTAGCACCTTTACGTTGGATACAGAGGGTGACCACCACAGAAAGGGAGATCCCAGCGCCTAATCAATCCATAAGTCCTTGTCAGGAGTCTTCTGGAGCTGAGCTGATTCTAACCCCGCAGCAGCTTTCCCAGCAAGAGCGGAAACAAAAGGAAGTAAGGCGGTCTCAACCCATGAGGAGGAAACTTAAGGCAGCCCTGGAAATGCGTTTTCCCTGCCACTATGAGAACCATGGCACGAGAAGTTTCCTAAATTGGAAAGGTGAGGTGCAGGTTTCAAAACATAGACTTGGGATGGTGGATCGCTTTGTCCGCCCAACCTGGTGCACACCTGCCCTTCCCCGGTCACCAACGACACACCCCCTTGGATCACTTCCTCCTTTCTTGAAGTGGATCGTCATTGATTTTCTATTTGCCAGTAACCAAGAAAGTGCACTCAAAGTAGAGGAGATTGCCCTAGTAAGTTGGGACCATCAGTATATTGCATCAACCCCAAAGGCAGGAGCGTTTGCATCTCGGCATTTCGGATCATGGTTAAGCATCCTTACGAAGCCATACCAAACGATCATAGCTATAGGAGAAAGAAAGGCACGAAGCCTGGAAAAAGTCCTTCCCTTCCGGACTGTGGTGGATGCTAAAGTCTTCTCCTGTCCCGATCCAGAATTCTTGCCTGATGCAAGAAACAATCCCTTTCATTTTCCCTGGAACCACCCGGCGGACCACTGTGCAGTCCGCACAGTGAACCTTTGCACCCAGTGGCTGGAATTCATCGGTCTAGTGAAGGCAAGAAAAGCTCTTCCTGAGAACTGAATAGTGAAAGTGGTTTACCACAAGGCCATGTGTTAACAGCCAAGAAAGACAAGGCCAAACGTGGAGACAGAAGAGATTGTAATTCCATTCATTTCTGTGTAAGGAGATTGCTAAGGTCTACAATATTCAAAAGAAAAATCATATATATACATATATATATTTTATAGACCTAACTTTAATATTTTTATCAGCTTTACATATATGATATTTCTTTTATGTATGTTGCAGTGTTCCATTTTAGTTATTAGTTCATGTCTATGTTATTGTGATGTTTAGTTACATGTATACAATTATAATGTACTTGCTTAATTAACTTCAGATGCTTTGTGTCCATGACCTAAGGACAGTTACTAATTGTGTGATTGTTTATGTTTTATGTCGTTCCTGTGAGCCAAGTAAGGACTATGAACAAAAGCAGTGCCCAGAACATTCCTTGGAGGGATAAGCTCCTTTTGTGTGTCTCCAGCCTGCTGAAGAATAACCTCACCGAATCATGGACTACGGAAGAACTTTTCCTTGACCACCTGACAACCTCAGCTTGGAAGTCCAGATCTGTTTTTCTGTTGTGCTTCAAAATGCTCACTTATTTAAACCAGGGAAACCGTTAACTGAAGCATGGACTTTAGTGGTGAAAAAAAAAAAAAAAAAAAAAAAACAATTTCCCAACAGATAAGTGCAGACAATGGCCTCCATGTGGAGAGCGAACAGCATTGAGAAGTGTGAATACATTAAGTCCACACAGTGAACTAAGTGCTATACGCTTTGTTTTGTTTGTCTTGTATTTTATTTGATTATATCCATATAATATGTTAGTAATTAAGTTTCTTTTACATACTGTAAGAGGAGGAATGTTTATGTTGTCCCCCCCTGACAAAAGTCAAAGCCCCAGTAGGGACGTCGAGAATTTCAGTCTTAGTTGTGTACCCCGACTGAAATCCTCAGCGGTAGTGGCGAGGAGTGTAAAATGCCCACATTTTTCATATTAATTTACAGATATTTCCCGTGCATTTCCCTCCCCCCCCCTTTGCTGTGCCCCTTCTTGCTAAAGAGTTGTTTTGACCGTTTCAGCAGAAAATATAAATGCCAATCGTACATGAGTAACCGCTATCAGTTTCTTGTCAAATATAGAACGGTAAAATTCGACTTAGTTGCTTTCTCAGTTATAAATTCCCTTTGCCATTATTTTCCTAACTGAAGATAACAGTCGCTACGTAGAAGTAAGTTCACAAGTCCACGAAAATACGAGCTTCGCTCTCCCTGACAAATACTGGTCAGTGTGTCTGATGTTGACCGCGTGAGAAAAGTGTCCCACCCTAGTTCAAGCTCGGTGTGAGGCGAAAGTTCATGCGATAAGGAGCATATACCCTGGTGGACGATGAGCGAAAGGGGGTTGTTTTGTGGTGGCTTTTGGTAGAAGCAGTCGGTTAGTTAGTCTGTATGAGAGAGAGTGAAAAAATACAGTAAGTTTTTGGAAACGGGAATTACGTTACAGAATGACTGTACAGAGAGAAGCTTGAAGAACAGCGCAAGAAGATACAGAATGAGCGAGCGAAGATAGCAGAACCCGAAGGAAGGCTGCGAAAGCACGGAATCCCCTCACCGAGTTCCGCCCCCCGTAGAATGAGTCATCCGTATTTAGGTAAGTCATGCCACAGCTATACATAAACCTTACTCCTCAATAATATAATTAATTATGTTAGCATTGATAAATTGTAAAATGTCCTAATACCGCTATCTTAAATAGCGCATCACTTAGATTGTCAGTTTCACAAATTAACAATAGGTAAAGGATGTATCTTAAGCATGCTATCCTAAATAGTGCAGTATTTTTAGTATTGACCCCATCATGTTTGTACAACCATTATGTCATATGCTAGTCCTTGCCTGAGATGAAGTATCCACACGAAGAATACCTATGTGAAGAACCCATTAATTTCCAAAACATCAATAAATGCTAAGAACTCTTAAATACTTCCATAAAGTCAGTTTATATTATTGTAACCAAATGATTTAGGATTTGCTTGTCACTGCCGCTAGGGCAGTAGTTTTCATACATGTATCAATTCTATAGTGGAGTATATTAAACTATATTTTTGTTTTAAACATATGCCTCAGGCCTATCCTCTATTCACACGAATGAGTAAGCAAAGAATTATATAATAGAACTGATACCGCGGATACTCGAATTTCTACCTATAATTGGAAAGAGTTTGAGTATTTTCACAACGCCTGATCGAAGCTGCAGTTCCTATTCCCTTGAATAGTTTACCGAGGGCCGAGATCATTGTCCTAATATGAAAAACCACTAGACAATCACATGAGTATACTGGGGTTATGATTGAACAAATGATTAAGGAAGGAAAACGTCCCGCCATACAGATGTGTTGTCCAGAGAAGTCCGAACGAAAATAATAATAATAAATAGTAAGAAGTATATAACCCCCCCCCCCCAGTATAACACAGACTTCCAACGTGGAATGTTAGTACGATACATCGCGTTCTGTACGAGACATCGCAGTCACTCTGGGGATCCCTAGGTCAACGGTTAGTGACCTCAAACGCAAATGGAATGGAACTGAATCTGCCAAAAAAGCAGCCTGGTAAACCCCCGAAGACTAACAGAACGGGACAAGAGAATTCTGCGAAGAACGGTGCGTCAAATAGTAATCTACCATTGTCTCCAGTCACACAAACCTTCTGAGATTATTGGGACTAATGTCAGCTCTAATACAATACGGAGGACACTTCATGATATGGGTTACAATGTTCGTGCAACTGTTCACATGCCATTGATTACCTCAACAAATGCTAGACGCTGATTAACCTGGAGTAAGGAGTGCGATTCCTGGACTGTAGAGCAGTGGAAAACAATCCTCTTGACAGACAAGTCGAGGTTCGCACTCCACCAGTCTGATAGCCGTTCCTAGGTGTGGCGAATGCTAGGGGAACAGTTCCTTCCTGATTGTATCCTCTAACAATGAAGTTTGGTTGAGGCAATGTCATGGTATGGGGCTCCTTTCATGGTTTGGCTTGGGCCCATTAGTCGTTATCAACATGTTATGAATGCTGTGCAATGCCAGGACAGCCTGGACAATTATGCACTTCCAACATCATGCCAATACTTCGGGGAAGGCCCATACCTGTATCAGCAAGACAACGCGCAAGGCCATACTGCTCGGGTTCTAACAGTGTGGTTTGAGAACATGGGTGTAGAAAAGTTGGATTGGCCAGTCCAGAGTTATGATCTGAACCCTATCAAACATCTATGGGATGTATTGGATCGTCGGGTACGTGCACGTTGGGATCGCCCAAAGAACAAGGCCGAACTGGTGGCTGCGTTAAAGACCAAGTGGAAAACATTAATTATCACCTGAGATTTATAAAAAGCTATTGAGAGTATGCCGCGAAGATTGAAGGCGGTCACAAAAGCAAAATGTTTCAGGACAAAATATTAAACGACACAATAAAAGTTCTTTTTTTTTGTTTAAAGTCATGTGTCTGGATATTAATGGTAGAGTTTTGTGTGTAGAGCAATGACAGAGCAAAGAACAAACTAAAATAATAAAATTTATAAATATTATACAATTAAGACTACAGTGTAAATAAATTAAGAGTTATTTAAATGGAAGTCTTCGGCAATAGATATTATCAGGCGTAAAATGTGTGCCCGGCAATACATTGAAAGTAGCTGCAAAGTCACATGGGATTGGGAGTGATCACATGCGCACAGTATCATGTGCTACATATATCACCATATCCAGGCATGCTACCGACTTGCTTACTACCCCTTCCTTCTCCACACTCAAGTAATAGCGAGTCGAAAATTGAATGGATGCGAATACCTCTGTCCCTGTTAATTAATCGTCTCTCGCATGTTTTATTCTTTGCTTCCGTCCGGCCTAGGCAAAGTTGGCCCTTTTAACAGCCGATGATATTTGCCTTGCGGGAGTCCATGTCGGTCCCTTGTTACCCACACACATATTCAGCAATAGTATACCTAAATAATAATAACGGGTGGGACGCTCTTGCCTGAGACTGAAGGATTCATGCTCGCCATCCAAAACCCATTTATTAATACCAGAAACTATTAAAAATACATCGCCAAGGGTCCCGTAGGGACAGGTGACATATATCGACGATGCCACTTGGCTTCAGAAAAGATCCTGCCTGTAGACACGATGCAGGATGAGACGGAATAAACTTATAGAAATGAACACCTCCCGTGATCAAGAGCTAGCGAGAAAATACAAAAAGATAAAATAAAGTGTACCATATTACAAGTACGAACCACAGATTGTACTAGACACAACCCACAAGTTGTACTGGGACCGAGCCATAATAACAGACAAGACAATCCCGCACAACAGACATAACCCGGACATAACCCTCGTCCAGAAGAATGAAAAGGCTACTTATGTGATCGATACGACGTGCTCAACGCTGGCAACTTCCAGAAAACCTACGAGGAAAAGGTCAGAAAGTACAGGGACATAAGAGAGTCAAAGGCATATGGAATAAGTAACGACAGTCCGAATCACCATGTCAACCACTGAATTGAATATCAGGAGCAGTGCAGTCATCCAGTTTATATCCGTTGCGTGAAAACCGGAGAAAATGACAATAAGAGTATGCAGATCAACTCCACCTTGACGTAGTCGGTGTAGAAAATGCACGTTATAACGAGCGAATAAAGCAGTAAACGCATTCATCGCTTATTGATCCTATCAGATGTGTTAAAGTTAAAAGTTTCCGAGATGCTCCAACATGCCACGTTCAAGGTCACTTAAACCTTTCGCGTTTCCCTGATTTCGAACTGAATTGGACACGTGCAACATCCTTACGTATTCACTTGCTTTACAAATATCGCATGGTGCGAATATATGTTACTTAAGGAGCGTTCCATTTCATGAAAACTTTCACGAAAAAGTCCAGATTTGAGAGACTGTGGATAACCCACAGAGTTCCCAAATCTGGAAAAGTGGGTTACGATCAATCCATTTCTATATATTGAGACACTCGACAAAATCAAAAGCAGAATTAAACGATTAAACCCTCACAACACAATGTTTCTTCAACATGTCAGCGGGGATAGTTGCATGTAACATTGGCAAGAATTCCGCCGCTGAGAGTTAAGGTTTTTCCACATCTTCTGTATAGTCCAGATTTATCCCTAAGAGTCTTTTCCCTACCATAGTTTAAAGAAGAATATCGTCGAGGCAGATATGGCCCCGATGAAGTTAAAGAATTTTACTTTAACAGCATACGGAAACTTGTTAAACACTGAACGAAATGTATTGAGTTAGGTGGGACAAATGAAGCAAAATGATATATCAAATTAAGGACAACTTTTTTATGTACATATGCGTATCGTTTATTATCTATTTCTTCAAATGTTATTCACATTTGAAGCAATTCACATTGTTTTTTAGTCCACCCTGGTAAAAAAAAATTCGGGAATCGAACCATGAAAGAAAATGTGTTACATCTAATTATAATATAATTATTATAATTAGTAATTATAAATAATTATAATCACCTCACCCATATTAATGAGTGTGCTGTATTGCTATTTCTTTCACATACAAGGATTTCTGTGTGAGAATTCCGTTATTAACTTTCTATTCAAACTTCTCTATAGAGGACAATTTGTAATTCTCCATTCTCTGTGACATTTTTTTTATTTTGATTATGCTATAAATAAATATATTATAAATATATACACCCAGTGATCCGTAAAGGGTGGCCGAACAGCTTCGTACGCTTGAGCAGTGGTAATTTGCATCTCGTCATGCAAGTAAGGTGATAAAATAGCAGTTGTGAGACGAAGTAAAGATATCATGGAGTTTCAAAAGGGTATGATTGTGGGCGCTCTTGCAACTGGTGTTTCCATATCGGAAACGGCACGTCTTGTCGGTTGCTCAAGGCTCAAGAATGGTGTTGAAGAAAGAATGGTGGTGTACAAGAATAGTGTTGAACGAGTCAAACCACCTTCCGCCGACAGAACTGTCAAGGATTACGCAAGGTGGATGTTCATGGTAACGAAAGGTGCAGCGCATTGTATGGACTCAAAGACAGGTCATTATGCGACAGTTGACATCGCAATACAGTATGGGGAATGCAAGAACAATATCCCAAATGACAATGCACCGCACACTCAGACAGATGGGGTTCCACAACCGACGGCCCAAGAGACGTCCCCTCCTCACCGTTGACACCGGAGGACTTAAAACGAGTGTGCTGATCGGAGTTCAAATACCTGGGACGCCTTAATTTGTGGCGCAAGCAATACGAGACCACGGATCCATCTTGCATGGTGCCCACTATCCAAGTAGGTGGCAGTGGTTGCTTAACATGGAAAATGCTTTTCTGGCAAGAACTAGGACCCCTGGTGCGTATGGACCAACATTTCACTAGTGATGTCTACCAGAACCATCGGGTTCGGACTGTTCACGAGTGGCTCAGGAACACAGTGAAGATATCCTCCATTTTGAATGGTCTCTATCCAATTGAAAACCTGTGGGATGTTTTGAAACGGGAAGTGAGGCGTACAGACATGCAGCTCATCTATTCCGACACTGTGGAAACCCTTGCAGGCAACATGGCTGCAGATCCCTGCGGACGTCTTTAGACATTTAGTGGGGTCAATACCTAGGGAAATACGACTGTTATCCGTGCGAAGGGTGGCCCAACGCGGTATTAAGTAGGTGCTCATAATTCAGTGATCACCGAGTGTATACATCCATCCCTGAATCCTTAAATCAACCATCCTTAAATGAAATGTTAATTGTTCCGTGTCTTTATATCTGTTTAAAAGTAAGGACACCTGTATATAAGAAATCCTCCATGGAATTCAACAGAGCGTTATACTGAATCGGGTTATTAATAATGGTTATTAACCGAATTATAAAAATCGGTTACCAAATAACATAATTTAGAATTGTGTTTTGTTATGAAAAGTTTGGTAGCAAAAGAGTTTTTGTACGTTTATTGTTATAAGGTGACTGATTCATTTTCTTTAATTTGTAATTTCTGTAATTCGGGACTGTAATTTCCTTTACTATACATTTCAACGTAGTAGACATAAAAAGTAGGGAAAGACTAGCTCAAAGAAAACGAACATTGATTATATTCATTTTTATATATTCCTATATACGTACATAGTTGAAAAGAAACATTTGTTTGTTCACCGAAGAAAATAAAATACGCCACGAGTGGAATGAAGTATAATGTGTTGAAGCATCAAAAACTTTCCTATTATTCAACGTTGCTTTTAGTCACATGTAATATATCTTCATCACTTTTTCCTCCCGTTATGTCCACGAAGCATGACATTATTTGCATCAATGGTTGGTGAAGTTTGGCAACTGACTTACAGATCATGACAACCCGATGTACCGGCTGTAGCCGATCGACTAGGCGGTGATTTATAAGTTCTATTCTTTCGCCCTACAAGAAATACCAATACTAGTAAACGACACGGGATTGCAAACATGACAAAATTTACTTTGCGCCGCTTCTGAACAAGTTTTTAGATTTCCTTTGTATTGCAGATTCGAATAAAAAGAGACTCACTTAGAACTTTCTCCGTGAAATATTTTCACATTTATAAAGTAGGAGGGAATACAAACTGCATATCTGTTGTTATCGTAAATCACATTATTAAAGGTATGAAAAAAACCTGCATATTGTTCTGTTTTGATATATACTCGATACAATTCTTGTTGCAGCTGCGAAAAAATCTACATTAGATGGTTCCAAAGATAGAAATGTTTTGAGATAAGGGAAAGAAGCATGTGCAGTTGACTCGTTTTGATGAGAAAGTGTACGCTTTGTTATATTGCTTATAGGATTTAGAAATGGGTTTGTTTCTCCATTCGAAGAAATAGTAAATGGAAACTACTCAGTCAACTATTGAGGAATTCAACCACTCATTCAACTATTGAGGAATTCAACTACTCATTCAACTGCTCGGCAAGAAAATACGATAAAATTAACAAAAAGATATCGTTGTTGTTGTGTTTTGCCATTTTTAAGTGACAGGGTTCAGGATTTAAAAAGAAATGTAAATCATAAGTGGAAAAGAACTAGTTGGAATGGCAAACCGTACGAAAACCTTGAATTAACTTATCAAAAAGAAGCCAATTTTGTGCATAAAATGTAAAGGACAAAGGGACCAATAAATCCATGGTAAGAAGTATTATGAGATTTGGAAATACGATACAGAGCATACATAGCTTTCGCTATCAACGCATTGGTTGTAGGCGCCGTTCTTTCACACCCTGTGGCATTTCTTTTTGCTACACCCTGAGCTGATGGTTAATTTCGGTCAGACTGGAAGTTACTTTTATGGGCCTATCTTGACCAAGATTTTCGGTTTGGAACAAATGGTTCGTTAGTTGTTTTTTCTCCATAAAAGTTAAATTTTATGTCCGACAAAATAGACCGACCGACCAATTGCAATTTGTATACAATAAACATATTCACAAGATATAAGATTCGGCCAATTGTACATCCTGTGAGTGGTTTGGTTATTCTCCTTAGCTTCACCCAGCCAAGCTGCAGTCACATCGCTGTTATTCTGAGAAAATGGGATTTTGCAAAAGATGCACAGAAGTGACAACACAATAAGATATCCTTATGAAGCTTGCAGCATTTCCACGTTTTATGGGGTAAGTAGAATTTAAATATTTACTCCCGAGATCGTCTCCAAGGCGTCTTAATTTACAAATATACCTAGCGTTGTACCAATTCAATTTGGCTACCACCAGTAGATGCGTTTTATAAGCGAATTCGCTTTTCATAAAGAAAATAAAATGAGATTCAATGTTAACCTGATATGTAGTCTCTTTTCTTTCGTAAATAAGAATTTTAAATTAAGTATAAAATGGTTTCATATCCAAATTACGTCAGGCAATTTTTGTAATCGACTTTAAATGTAGACCGTTCGGTTTCATTAAAAACTGCGTTATAAGGAAGTTAAAAAAAAGAAATGTCACTTGAAATAGAGTGAGAAATTATTGGTAGTTCAATTTGGACTTCTTTTTATAATTATGAAGAAATTAATGTAAAATATATTTATCTTATCGATAGCATTCATGCAGTTTATAACTCTGAAAGTACCTATAGTAATAATAAAGATAAAAAGAAAACGTCAAATTTTCTTTTCTTGTTGGTTCTCAGAAACCTTTAATGAGTTGATCGGAAGGATGGAAGAAAGAAGAAAGAAAGTTAATTAAAAAAAATTAAAAGAACACAAACGTGGACTCTAACGCTGGACAACAAATTTTAAGCTTTTTATTTTTGTTTCACTTGAAATATGGTACATCTCATGGAATTTTATTTGAATCCATATTTAAAATCAGATATTACCTAGCACCCACAGATTTCAAGATTTAGGTAACGTCTCTCCAGGGTAGCGGAACCTTGATGAACGTGGTGATCACGTTGTTCATCACGAACGTGTCCAAGGTTATCTGGATAAAAATCCAAATAAGAATGCAGGATCTTGGTAAGCTTGCGATTAATTCTCATTCAAGATGTTGTTTGTTTACTTTGTTGTTGCCCAAAAATATTCGGAAACTTTCTTGAAAGATTCAAGCTTTCATTTCTAACGTATTTACCACTCTTTAAAAACGTTTCATGTTTTTGCCGAGATCATCTAACTTTCAGCCGAAATAAAGTTCATATGCTATCTTTATGGGGCTCATAGACTGTGAGATTTAATTGTGCCATCATCATATATATCAAAAGCTCGAAGTTGAATGGACGCACTGACGTTGGCATTTTAAGAGTACATTAACCCAACCAGAGCTAGCTTACAGTAGAGTATGAGGAGTTTCTCATTAATTAGTAGTTGATGTTCTAGTGCCTGTCGGTTTCGTAACATTTATTAATTTAGTCCTTTTATTGGAGTGATATTTTTGTGACATTTTCATTCAACGCATCGTCCTACTTGACTCTATTTGGCATTTCCACGCTGGAAATGATAACATTCGATTTCGTTATTGATTAGAGGAACTCTATGAAATTACGGCCACTTTTTCACTATTGTAGTTATTCAGTCTGAGGCGAAGAGGGGATATGATTTCACGGAAACTGAAGTTTTCCTCCCCGGTATATGAAATTGGCCTAGATTATACATTTATGCACTTTTATATTAGCTCCTCGTTGTCTTGGATGCATCGGAACTCCTTCAAAACCTAATGCTTACGAAATATTTTCTTCACTTTTTTTTACGTTTTTCATTTATTTTGCAAAAGTGTTCTTTCAATTTTCACTCTCGCAAAGGTTTTGTAAATCCAGATTTTTTTGTTATTGCTTGAATGGTTGCCTTCAGCTTTTCTTATACTGCTTCTTCATATCAAACAGGTTATTTTGAAGTTCATAATTTAATCTTATAAGCTACTTTGAACGAGTATAATGAAGAAAAATCTTAAGTTGTATTGTTAAAAGAAACAAGGAAATCAACAAATTGTGCAAATGGATAATCAACTGAGAAGCCCAAAGAAGCAGTAAACAGTTCAATGCTTAAGTTCCATTATATACACTGCCCTACCATTAATATCTTGCCTTTAGACAAAAAAGGAGCTTTTATTGTGTCATTTAATATTTTTTGCTTTTATGACGGCCTTCAATCTTCGCGGCATACTCTCAGCCAGCTTTTTATAAATGTCAGGTGATATGTTCCTCCACTAGGCCTTTAACCAGCCACCAGTTCGGCCTTGTTCTTTGGACGATCACGACGTGCACGTACCCGACGATCCAATATATCCCAAAGATGCTCGATAGGGTTCAGATCACTACTCTGGGCTGTCTAATTCAACTTTTCGATACACGTGCCCTCAAACCACTCTGTTATGACCCGAGCAGTATGGCATGGTGCGTTGTCTTGCTGATACAGGTATGGGTCATCCTCGAAGTATTGCCATAATGTTAGAAGTACATAATTGTACAGATTGTCCTGGTATTACACAGCATTCATGGTTTTGTCGATAAACTGATGGGCCCAATACAAATCATGAAAAGCAGAAGCAGCCCCATACCATGACACTGCCTCCACCAAACTTCATTGTTAGGAGCATACAATCAGGAAGGAACTGTTCCCCTTCACACACACCAAGGAACGGCCATCGCACTAGTATAGTGCGAACCTCGACTCATCTGTTCATAGGACTGTTTTCCACTGCTCTACACTCCAGGATTCGCACTCCTTACACCATGTTAATCGGCGTCTAGCATTTGTTGAGGTGATCAATGGCTTGTGAACAGCTGCACGACCATTGTAACCCATATCATGGAGTGTCCTTCGTATTGTACTAGTGCTGACATTAGTCCAAATACTCTCACAGAGGGTTGCGTGTGACTTGAGACAACGGAAATTACTATTTGACGCACAGTTCTTCGCAGAATTCTCTTGTCCCGTTCTGTTAGTTTTCGGAGTTTACCAGGCCGTTTTTTGGCAGATTCACTCCCATTCCTCTCCCATTTGCATATGACGTCACTAACCGTTGACCTAGGGATCCCCAGAATGACTGCGATGTCTCGTACAGAACGCTTGCTTATGTGGCATCCTACTATCATTCCACGTTGGAAGTTTGTTAATTCTGTTGAACTTTTGAATGTGTCTGTTCGAAGCCCAGTGCGCATAATTATAGCAGGTTCTGTGACGCGTTGCATGCATAGGACCTTTCCCCCATGAAGGGGTGCATGTATATTAATGGTAGGGCAGTGTATATTGGCTGAACGCTTTATTAGCACAATGTCATATTTCCCCTTCACTTTTCTCCTGAAATACGATTTGGCACGTCTCTATATTAGGTATCGTCTATGGGGGTCTTAAAGGATGAAGAAAAATACTGTAATAGCCAGATAACAACATGCCTTGCCGGGAGATGTAGGTGGAGGGGATATTCGAAGATATTCTTCGATTTCATCCCACAGATGCTCAAGAGGATAAAAACTATTTTTTGGGGTCACCCAGAATGTTATTTCATGTACCCACGTGTATTGTGTCTGTGAAAATTGGGTGTATTCTCTGGTCGATTTACTTGCGTTACTGGACGAAAAATTCGTGGTTCTGGGGGGGGGGGGAACCTTGCTATCTACTGCTCCTGAGTCCGACTACAGCCACGGAGTAATAACAGCCCATTAAAGTTCCTTGCGTCAGCGACGGGATTGAAACCCAGGTCTTTTCCACCAGGTGTGGGGAGGTCGGTGACGATACCACTGTGCTCTTGCGCAGAGTGCTCAACTGGATAGACATCTGATTGTGCTTGCCCGATGTGTATAATGTTTGCTGTGTTTCTCAAACATTTGTTGCTTTGACTAATGGAATTATTGCGAAGGAAATGCTCGTTCCTGAAAAGACACACGTGCAACTTTTTTGGATGCACTTGATATGCCATTATGATCAAATAAATTGTCTCGTCCATGGTGTCAACAGCGTTATTAGAAGATCAAGGGCATCATGAAAACATGCCCATGCTGTTATTCTTCAACCAGTGGACCGTACTATTCACACATTGCAGATGGGATGCATTGTTTCGTGTGGTTTCTTCTATACATGAACTCTTCCATCATTTCGGAATAGTGTAAAATGATTTTCATCAAACCATCTTCTCCTCCAATAATTTAGTCCATTCTTTCTGCCTTGATAGCCATCGACACCACTGCGTCGCTCTTCTTAGAGTTACGAGTGTACCTCTATAAATTTTTTTTTTCTGCATTTACACCTTTTTAGAATATCGAATAATTTCGAGTATTCTACGAGTACCATAGCTGTTAGATGCTTTTCATTGAGAACACCCCTTTTTAAGTCAGTAAATTTATTTCCTTTCCCAATTACTAGCGAACAGAATGGTAGTGGTATCCAAACACATCTTTAACATCCTATGCATAAGTCACATAAAACATTATGGCGTTTATTTGACTAGATAAATATGCTTCAACCTATAGGTCCATATCATGCCAAAGTGGCTAGACAGTGTGCTAGTTGACAAGCAACTGTTTTTCACTTTAAAGATTTTGCGTTTTTTATTTGTTTGTCATTTTTTGGCCAATAATAGCGAAGTATATTGATGAACACATTCCCTGTCCTCTTAAGGATTCTTTAGCCTCTGTCAGAATCTCTGATTGGAGTGATAATTTTAATTTAAAAATTTTTACGATAAATTAAAAACTTCGATAATGGTAATTCTCGCTAATAACATGCACAGAACCATAAAAACCGGCGCAGACATCATTACTATATCTTTTTTGCGCAGTTACAAAGGAAAATTGCCCTGGAGTGAACTGAAATGGTCGCGTCATTTCATTTGAAACCAAAGAAAATCACTCGTCTTCTCTTTCAACCCTTTGAACGACTTTTTTGTAGCGCAGAATATCAAATTCTCTTATTACCACAACTAGCAGAGGAAAATATAAAAAGCCACGGAAAATTTTTCATTATTTTTTTCTGTAATGCTGCGGAACAACCGACGCGAGAGATATTTCCCAATATGATCTCGAGAAAGTGACAAAAGTGAAGTTTATTTTACTTTTACAAACTATTCGACATCGGACATTTACGCGCTATGTGATTTGAAGAGTACTTGCCAGAGGGCTGAGATATTGGAAGTTACCCTTTGCTGCAGTTCCTATCTTTAAACAGAAGGTTCCAGAGGCGACTCTTTTTTTTATATGGAACTGTTCTTTCAAAACTTTTGGCTCAAAAAAGGAACTTCGTTTTAAGTTAGTTTTTTTTGGCGTTTCTTTAGAGTTTGGCCCTTTTTTTTATATCTGTTGTGTAAAGATATCCAACGTAGCCGATATTCTGAAGTATACGCAATTCTCACGCAGCTGAAGGCTGTTTTATTAGTGCGCCCTAGTTTAAGATCTTACAATCAATAGACCAATATTTAGTTTTAAAGGGCTAAGAATAAAAACGTTTAGGATGGAATATAAAGTGGCAGGTACTGATATTAAACAAAATATTGGAAAATATGCGAGAATACACTATGGGGAAGGGTAATTTTTATCGCAGGGGTTAACAAGCTTAATGCGATGGCCTGAATGATGCATTTTTAGAACACAAACTCACACTAATAATATTTAAATGAAACCGCGCAAGCCTGTGAATAAACGATTGTCAGAATTCGTATCATTTACAGTTACCTTAAATGAAAAGTCTGTAATAGTATATGAATAATAAGTAAATAATTGCTTTTAAATAATCTAAATATAGAGAGGTTTTAACTTCAAACTTTGCGTGTTTTAAAAGTAAATGTTGATTATCAAATCTCAGCAGTTTCGACATTATTACATATATATCATCGCAGTATTTAATTACTTGTTGTTAACAATACATTTATTAAATATAGGAAGAGAACCTAAATTAAGTTTTCAGTCAGAATTAAACTTCCGTTTAATTTTGTCTGAAAGAGGTGAAGCATGTATACGATCTATGGCCTCGTCGGCGCCACACTCTACACTGGCCATTAGTAGAAGAGCCATTTAATTAAACCTAAAAAAATTCACTTTGCCTTTTAAGACCAATTTTCTCAACTAATAGTTTTAAGGATTGCATGCCTTTCTGCACTTTGAGCCATTGAGTTTAACCAAACATGATAAGAAGAGAAAGAGAAACGAAAAAGAAATGATAAATTACTTAATCATCAAAAAGAATTGATAAAGTACTTAAGATTTCGTATGGCATTTTTATTTTCTTATTATCACGTATCTCAGTTTAGGCGTTTTGCAATGTGCGAGACAACTGTCATAATAATATATACAGATCTAATGTGTTGATTATAATCAATAGAGATTATAATAATTATTAGAGAGTAAATAAATCCTTATCCAGTCAAATAACAGAGCAGTAAACGTTTAACATTAAGGCTCTGTTAAAACACAACTTAAATTTACATTTTTAATATTGTTATAATTAGTAATTTACTAACATATACAAAATTTGCGTACACAATCGATAGACTTCGGTTATACATCGATGTCACTACCACTCGCTTCAATAGAATATCGGCTGATATGACACTCCACCCTCCTGGGCAAGTTTTCTACAACGAACGATAGACTGCAGCTGGTATAGTCCTCTATTCCTCCACAGAAGATTGGCCAGTTGAGCTACCGATGTGGTACGTGTTCGTTTAGTCCTCACCGACGTTTCACTTCATCCCACGTGTTCCATAGAGTAAAAAGAGGACCTTTACGGCGGCCATTCCACTTTTGTACAGGCACGTTCATGAACCATTCTCGAACAGCACAAGCGGTATGGCATGGGGCAAAGTATCCTGTTGAAACAAACATGGGCCTCTGTACGAAACAATTATCAGATCAGCGAACATAGAATTGTACAAAATGTTAAGGTAGGTGTAAATGTTAATGCTTCCCCGCACAACTGCCAAATCTATCTCCTAGGCCATGGCAAAAATTTTCTGGCCTGTGTGCCAAAAACAAAGTAAAACAAAAATGTAACAATTATCGTGTGCCTTGGAAAAAAATGACTAAAATTAGTAAGCAGTGTTTATTGTTATCAGAAAAAAAAGTAGCAATACTTGAAAGTTTATAATAAGAACTTGATTTCTTTATAATTCTGCATAATTACAATTACTTAAAATTACACTTCTGGCTGTCTGTGGAAGAAATTTCTTCCATAGATAGCCATAACAGCATTCTTTAACAGCCACGTCCTTCGACTCGCAAAGTATTTCTCTACTACGTTTATTAAGGAGAGACTATCCTCGAGTTACTCTGGACCATTAACCGAAATGTCATCCCACCACAACTCCCAGAAGCCATTTGCATTACCCCCCCTCCCCTCCCCCATCTACGAGACTGCTACACAAGACCGTGTGTGCTGCTGGATAAAGCAGTGATTCTCACCAAGACTCAAACTAATTTTCAACCCCGAACAAAGAGCATTTTGGGCATATAAGAGGCGGCCAACGCAGGAAAACAAAATTAGATATAAAAACAATGGCTGCCTTGGTCGGACTAGAACTCTGCAGACTGCAACGCCATTTTCACAAAGCTTGAAATGCTTCTTCACAATACTTCTTCAGAAAGTATTCTTCCTTATTACTCTCGAGAATGTTCCCTGGATCTCGAAGCACGCTTCAGATAAGAACACCACACCTTGCGCAGCCTGGATGAGGAATCTTTATTCCTCCGTAATTAATAACGTCTCTGCACTTTCCACAGTAACCTTCAGTAAACAGGAGACAGCAGTTAACGACCGACAAAATAAAGCTGCGGGGGAAAATATTTGATTTATTTGAATTTAATTTGAATTTGAACCCTATTGACATCTCAAATCCAACCCCACAAACGCAAATCTGACTGCAATTCACAGAAAATTTTAGATTGTAGGGTGTGTAAAGACACACATTTATTTACAATAAAAATTTTAAACCTTTAATGAACATTGTATGCAGAATATATTTGTTTCTAATATTTAACACATGAAGTGTATTACAACTGATGTCTCTTACCTCAATAATGTTCACTATAAATCACTCATTCTACCTTAGTTACTCTCTAGTTATCATCTTAGTCATCCCTCTTTACTCATGAGGTTCCTCTATTAATAAAATTTCTTTCTCTTGACACCTCATCTGATGTGTTATCTTGTGTTGGCACATGGCCTAATTTAATGATACAGGTTAACATATCCTTACAGTACTACCCCTATAAATATAATTTCTTTACTCATTCCTTTATATTACTATTACTTTCCCTTTATTTACCCCTGTACCACACTTTCGTTATTTCATAATCATTTACATTCATAAAAAAAATTGTCTCAACCTTAGTAACGTACTTGCCTAATACAACAGGAATGTTCTTTTTTTTTTTTTAAAGGACTGTCACTCAATTCCTTACAGAGCTAGGTTATGAGTCCTTGAGTTCAGGGTTCAATAAAATAAAAAAATAAATAAATAAAAAAAACAGTACCAGACTTACGTTCTGGAATATCCGCTACTTCCAATTCCTTTGCGTTCAGGCTTTCTTCGAGGCAGATACGCTTTCTTCCATTTCTTGGGAACACTGACTTCCGATGCCGGACCAAGCTTTCTTTCTTGCGTGTTTACCTTAACCTTAGACTTTGCCACTGCCTTCCGATGCGCGACAAGGCTTTCTTTCTCTCACGTTTTTTTTTTTTTTCTGTTTTTTTTCTTGCTACCACGAGATGTGAACTTTGACCACCAAAATAATCTACTTCACTTGAACTCGCAACTCACCTTTTCGCCACAGAGAAGTCCGATACAGAATGAACACTTTTTCAATTACTCCCCCCGAACATTTATTTTTCCCTCAAGTTTGGAACGCCTCCCCCCAAGCACTCGTAACCAAAACCCCATACGCTGTTTAATTTTCCATTCCTTCCTATTTGTTAAAACATCTCACCCCAGCTGTCTCCCTAACGCATAAACAAACCCGTCTCTAGAAATTTCTTATTTTTTTTTTCTCACACGGCAGTATGACCTTTTCATGTTTGCCGGATCACCTCCAAAACACTCAGTTTCTTTTTCACACATTTTCGGCTAAATATATCGAAATTACCCAAATATCCAAAATTCATTCACCCTGACGCCGTTTTCTCTTTTTGCGAAAACTGGACGTCCACTGATTTCCTGTTTACTTCCTAACAGTGGCTTAGATCAAAAGAGACGCTTCGTAATCCAGTTTCAGGGTCCTATTGTTCTTGCCCCCAGCAACCCTTTCACGCCTGTTCTCAATGGCACCAGTTTCCTAGTGCTGTCCCTGCTTGCTCTCTGTATTACTCGAAATTACTTGTTTCCATTTAGCCGCTATTTAACATATACGTCTATAACTTTCTCATCCCCAAATCCAGTGTTTCTTCAAACTTTAACCTTATTTACATTAAAACTAAATATCCAATAGGCTTACAGGCCCAGAGAGGGGTCCCATTGTTGTTCATCCCAAAAGTATGCGGTCCCAACATCATTGATATACTCCTATAGTTCCTGATGAAAATTCGACAGTCAGCGAGATATGGAAACACTATATTACACGACCAAGATCAAGAGATGTCAATCGAGATCTCCATTGGGCGGGTTTTTCAAAAGCCATACTAAACCACTTCTAACGCTATTTTGATCACAGATACAGTTACCTACACTCGACTTTGAAAGGCAGATCAACTATAACCAATCTATTTTAGAGGCGCACAACTTTCAGTGAACAATGCGGACCAGATGGACTTCGTCTTTCTAGACACCCAAGCACCTTATAATAGGCTTTCAGTGTAATATCACAACCCCCCTCTGTGGGCTCCCAGACCAGGGGTAATTCCTACTTCTCCCTTCCACCTCTTCTTTCCGCTGGAGGATGCCTTCTTTCCTTATCCTCCTCCTTTTGCCTACTTTGACTCCACCACTTCAACTAGCTTCCCCATTTGTTAATAATTTTTTTTTTTTTTTTTCGGTCTCCGTCCAGAAAGCTCAGGCGACCCTGGCAGAGATCAGCCAGAGTATGAAGGCAGCCTGGCTCACCTCCCAATGGTGGTGGCGGGCAACGTCGGGTTCCACTAGGGGCCCTGCGGCCAAGTGGCCATAGACACAACAACAGAATATAACACAATTCTGCATAAACCAGACACTACACTTTTTTCTGGCTTATGCAGTAGTTCTGCATTCCATCACAGAGTACATACGGCGCAGAAGTGGGAAACCACATGTGGCGCCTAACCCTAAATACTATACCACTATCACAATCGCCCAGAATTATTTTTGCATAAAATTTCCAACTTCTTGATGTCCTCAGCGTTCTGTCAACCAACAGCCAAATCGGCGTGACACATTGCGAGATGTTCTTCCATACTGCCCTAAACAGAGAAGTCCTCCATGGTGATGTACTTTCCTTTTTCTTCGCTATGCCCTTGAGCCCTTTACATTCTGCATAGGAACCTCAAGTGCTAGTCAGATGACCTTAAGGTGTTAATCTTCTCTCAAGACTTAACAAGTGGCTTATAAATCTCCACAGATGCCACCCTGCAGATCTCAGAGCTTACCAAAAGTCTGTGGGTTAAACTTGAACACAGCAAAGGCCGCGCAAACTCTTTCACGAAGTTGACGAAAAAAGAGAAGGAGAGAAATCATGAAAAAAAACTGGCAATATCCAGACTTGGGGTTTGTTTGGGACGACAAACTAGACTGCAGATCCCATCGCCACGACCAAGAGCCCTGAGAGAATTGTAAAGAGTGAAGCAGGAACTCGCAGGGAGTCTCCTCACTTCATATATTGTCAGTTGTGTATTTCCAGTAGCCCTATGTGTGTCTGTGGGATTGTCTTGGATGTGTTCAAAAATCATGTTAGGTTTATCCCTTCCCACAATCTCACGTTGTGTGTGACACGGATCGTGCACTCCTCAATAAACAATTTAAGCAGCTTTTTGTATTCTGCAATACAGAATGTTTTGTCTTGTCAGCCATAATGCTTGTACCATATGCACCATCTTGTACCATCTGCACCCAGAAAATACATTGTGTTCTTTCAGCACCAGAGTATATCGCCATTTCTATAACAAATTTGGTATCTACAACAAATTAGATTAAAACTTAGATGCAAAAGTAATATCGTCTGTCATTTCGAGAATACTTTTATTATTAAAATATTCAGTTTATAAAATAATTACTATACCTTACTAGCTCCTTTCAGGTGTTTACCAAACAAGATTAGGAAACCTAGCAGACATAAGAAGAATTGTTACTCTTTTATTGTCGAATTTTTCACTATTTTCCCCTTTTCACGTTGTTTTAAATGAGCAAATGAGACAGACCATCAGGTTTTCTGTTGGATTCCACTCACTTTCTGAAATTTCAGAAAGTGAGTGTTAGGTTATATCCTTCCATAAGAAGTTAACCTTCGAAAACATCTTGTCAAAGCTTCGTTTCTTACGGACGAAACCTCCACGACGTGTTTCATTTTCCATTAGTGCTTCGTCAGGCAAAGACAGTCGTTTAATTGAAAGAACCAGAGATGGGATTACTGATAATTGTCTTTGACGTGACCATCAATCAGTGCTAAAATGTGTGTTTTGATGGAATGCCACATTTTTTAAAATGTTTATGTATTATAAGCGTAGAATCAATACACTCCTTAAAATATCAGTTTAGAACGAAGCCCCAAGCCCGTTGATCATTTGCGTTTCTTGCCGTATTTCCCAGGGGCAGAGCTGTTAAAGATCTGTGGATTGTAACAATCCGAAACAAACAGAATTGGCACTTCATTTTTGGAAGATTGCCATTTCCGATTCGGCTTACTTGGCGTAGAAGTTGGCAACCTTCCAAAACAGTGGCGAGCCAAATTCACTCTAATGTAGGGTTTTGCTCGCTAAGCAATCTGGCATGCTGGTAATATTTAAATCCGAAAGTCTATGTGAATAAAAAATGAGCTATCTACAGGTATTTTGCAAGAAAAGTAAAAAACCAAATAATAAATGGAGGTTTAAAATATATCTACGAAGCGTCATTTTAAGATTAAAATCAACAGCAGCCTCATCTGTCTTTGTTGCGAATCTTATAACAGTGGTACAATGGGATAATTAATGAAAATTATACTCCACCTTTGGGACCGTTGTTTTAGATTTCGAATCCGTGTTTAGTACGCGATTGATCATAAATCGATATTACTTGGAATTTGGAGATATTTAAGTCAAGTTTTTACAATACTTTCAGTAAATGTCAGTCTTTTTAAAGTGAATTTGACTTTTTCTCGAGGCTAGTTTCAATATATACGAAGTGCTAGCCAAATGCTTCTAGGCTCTATAACAATAATCGTTTAAATTTCAGGTTATTCCATGGTGTCCATTTCAAAGTAGCCCCTTTTTGAAGTAATATGCCTTGTCTAGAGTTCCTGCTATTGTTGGAAACTTCCGGTTCCCCTTGTCTGGTGGTCCTGCTATTGCTGGAAGTTTCTGGAGTTCCTCTTTCGTTACTTCTTACAGTGCCTCTTTTCGATTTCGTTTGGTATCCAAAATGTCATTAAGTCGTTTGAGTTTCAGTTTTAAGGATGTGGATTTGGAGCAAATTCCTGGTGTAGGAACCCATCTATATGGGGGAGAAAAACATCCGCGTGTTTTGATATATTTGAAGAATTGTAAAATAACACTTCGGACTCCCCTTGTCTTGGCATATTATCCATGTGCCACGTCAAGGGGAGTCCAGGAGTCCGGTAACTTTTGGATGCCATTTCATGTGCCTAGAGTTATTGAATGCAGACATTAAAATAGTTGCTTTACAAAATCACGAATGGCAAATCTTTTTTCATCATCATAGGAAACATATAGTGGCTTTCATCACTGTATTCCATTACTGAACATTGGAATAAAATATTTCTAGAAGTCACCATTTTTAGCGTAAGATTTCTTTCTAATGAAAATAAAAGCAACCCGCACATAGCATGAATACAACATATCCAACATGAATCAGCATACTTTGAAGGAATCGAGGTTATGCATAAAGCACCGAAATACACCTTTTTTTTCTTATTTTTAAAAGCAAAACTAGATGCGATTTGAATATCGGGCAGCGCAAATACAAAATTTACATTCCATAATCCATTCTACATCTAGGAGATGTCACAAAGGAGTTACGATATTAAGTTACTGTAGGCGTGCTGGGAAATATAATCCCGCGTGCATTATGCGAACTCATCTGTTTACCGACTAGAAATCTCGCACATGTTGAGGAACAGAATTATTACCTTTTTTGTGACACAGTCGACTTTCGCATGGATTTGGAAGTTGTATAATTTTAACCTGGTTGATTACAGAACCTCAGTTTCAAATATATAAGTAGCTTTTTCCAGCTTTATTATTATTACTAATTTCTGTCCGTTCCAGCAAATATGTGTATTCACGCATTTTACAGTCGCCCCACTAGAAGGGTGTATACCCTTCTAGTGAGTCGACTAGAAGGGCCACACAACGGTTATTTGCAATTATTTACAACATTTTACAAATAACGTTGATTTTTATGTTTTACGTGATTTTAAATTGAATACAGTTATTGGATATTATAGACCCACTTATTACACAGTATTCCATCATATTACCGTTGACATAAAGGCAGTATTTCTGTTATTTTTATCAGAGTTGTTGAGGCAGGGTAAAGTCGAATTGATACTGTATTTAGTTTCCTTCAACTAGATGGATGGTCTCCTTCTAAAGCTGAAGTAAGCTGTGGGCTTCAGATAGGCTTGCACTGACAACATTTCATTTGGTCTATTTGCATTGAATAAGGAGGTTTGCTACTGCGTCAGAAAAACTTCTTAGACAGGAAAACTTCGATAATATAGAACGTAATAGTATGTGGGGATTTCTATTTGCGTCCAGCACTCACCTGGATTAGAGACAAGGCCCTTGAAGTCCCCAGAGGAGGTGTTGCTTAGGTTGATATAATACTGCCCAGTGAATGGATTGTCTTATTCCAGATGGTACCAACCTTTTATACTTTGTTTCCCCATTAAAATATTTCATAAATTTCAAGCCCCCCCTTCCAGAACAAGTGCAAATAAACAGATCAGACATAAAATTTATGTCTGATCTGTTTGCGTGTTGTTTTTATGAAGTGCTTCATGAAAACAACACGCATCCGATAAAGCCAAGTGCGTCCTCTGGGCGAGAGGGGCACATCCCACATTTTATGAACCTCTGTCCTCCAATTCATCCATCTCATTTGAACTACTAGTTTGAAGAAGGGAATAAGCGACAAAATTTCGAAAATCGAGTTTTTTTTAAGAAATAGTATTTTCAGACGTGGACTCACGCCTCAGTTTTGAGGGAGAAATGAAAATCATAATCCTTATGTAGTTACAAGCTCGAGTACACACTCATCAGTTTGAAGAAAGGAATGACTTCCGTACTTATTCCCTTCTTCAAACATTTTTGTTCTCTGAGCAATGCAAACAGACTGTTAGGACAACTCATGGGGTTTTGTCAATGTTAAGGTCTGTGCTGGTGGAAGAATGGGATTTGTTGACTCAGAATCTTATGGACATCGTTATATGGAGCATGGTTCACCGTTGTCAGGACTGCTTGACCGTTGGAGGGGATCATACGCCGTACTAGTGTCATGTGACCATTTTTTTGACCATCTTGTATCGACTTCTATAATGTGATATTTTCGAGAATTCTTATACAACACCTATAAATGTCCCTTAAACTTCTCCGAGGGTTCTTGCTGTCTCATTTTATTGTTATTTTATTGGGCACTACAATACCAAATTTTGCTCCGCTTCATCGCAAGCTGCACGAGTTACACCACAGTTTCTAGGTGTTCAGTTAATTTTTCCCAGCAGTGTATCAAAGTGTATATCACTTAATAATAAAATACTTCTTTTTAGATACATAATCCTGTTAGGTAAGAGTTTTTTTTTTTTTAACACAATAACAAAAAATAGTATTGATAAAGTAAAACAAGTCATATTTCTGCCACTCGAGAATTATCTCATCTACTTCTGGGTAATATTTCTTTATACTGCGATTGTTTTCTAGTCACTTCTTAAAAGAATTGTTTGCTGGAAGAAAAACTTGAGTTTCTGGGGTCATAAGCCTTGCTGTCCACGTCTGAGACTGATTAATAAAATGAAAAACTCCTAAAAGTTCCTCTCGTCTTTGACAGAATTCGAACTCAGGTTCGAATCCCGAAAAAAAAAAAAAAAAAAAGAAGAATTTTAGACTCCACACAGCATAAGTGTGAACTACAAATATATATTTTGAGGGAGCAACAATTCGTTAATTGTTATATCCCATTAACGTATTAATTTTATAAATTTTCAATAATGTGACAAGCCATAATATTCAAAATTTCTATAAATTCCAATTAAGTAAATGGACAAGACATCGAGAAAAGAACACCGCATACGTGCAGATAACCAGTAGTACGCAGCAACCTATATAGCCACTAAAGCAACAGAATGTCCCTTCTGGAGAGTGCCCGACCATTTGCTTTTTTTATTTAGAACGTTAGAATTGTTGTTAACAAACTGCACACATTGCAGACCTTCCTACTCCTTGAAGAATATGACTTTATGTGTATCGTGGAGACTTGGCTAAATTATAAGGCAACTGGATCTGCTGGTACAATCCTCTAGTTACGGATTTATTGGGAACAGCAGAAAGCATAAGCAGGGTGGAGGAGTTGCAATCCTTTGTCATGAAAGTCTTCATTATACAAGAATTAAACCGCCAGTCTGAAAACTTTGAAGCCATATCCATTCTTTCAGGAAGAAAGCTCAAGAAATCCAAGTCTGCCTTATCTATCTTCTGCCGGAACACAGTGTTCACACCAGGACCAAGCTTCTTATGTGAATTTCAGAGAATTTTGGCATTGTAACTGGCGAATTTAATGTGCCCATCCCAAGACACGATCATGCTAAAGAATACCTTGATGCAACCCTCCAAACCTTAGGACCGACCCTACTTGATACGCTTCCGACTAGGGGAGAGCAGCATTTGGATTTATTATATCATAATCTGATAAACATAAAAAATGTCACCCCTAAATTCCAGTCAGATCACAACCCAATATGTTGTGAAATTTCCCTATCCAATAGTGCAGGTGTGCAACGCATCGATGAGCAAACTCGTCAAACCAAGAAGATATACTCATTAGACCTGAGATTATTTTAAAACATCTCAAGACCTACAACTGGAATGCTCTTTACAATAAGCCGGTGGAAGAAGCTGCCAACTTGATAGAGAAAGAGCTCCTATTTATTGCTGACCTGGATGCCTCAAAAAAGTAGTAAGGGTCACCGACAAAATTAAACCGCGGTTCAACGAATATTTAAAACAGGCCTTTGTGGCCAAGCAAAAGGCTTATAGAAAATGGAAAATTCAGGATTTAATGAAGACCTCACAGACTACAAGAAAAAAAGAACCATTTTCTTGAAAAAGAAATGAAATGCACGCTACGAAAAGGTTATTAGAAAACTTGGACATCCAAAAAGAATCGTGAGCAAATATGGTTTTTTCCATATTAAACTAAATTTGATATGGAAAAAAACCATATTCAGACATTGGGTTAAGGAGTGCTTTGAAAGGCTGCCATTTGAAGGTAAAGCAAAAAGTGTCCAACGATATCAGCTGGAGGATATGGCACAACATATTTTAGCTAGAGGAGTCGTTTGTGGGAATGCTTTATCCACAGTCACTGTTTCTAGAGAAGGTCTCATCAATGCTACACTGGTTTGCAAACTTAAGGACCAACACTATTTCTAGTGGTTACAACCACAAAATCAAACGAAACAGCTTGTGGCGATTTGCATTACTGTGGCCGTTCAGTAGAAAGTTGGTGCACATGCAAACAATTGAATCGTGATGAGAGGCTGGCTCACATAAACAGATAAAATCAGCAGTTCAGCAGTTATGTGCAAATTCCCGAATGGTGAGCACGATTGTTAGACGTTCGATTGGTTTCCTACAGTGCTACAGACAACGAAATGGCCAGTAGACAATATCGGGATGACTTTACACGGGGTCGAATAATTGGGAAGCTCGAGGAAAGTCGAAGTGCGAGGAGTGTGCCTAGAGAGTTCGGTATCGCCCATAGCATCGTCTCACGTGCGTAGTCGGCCTTCAGAACGACAGTTACAGCTGTTCGAAGGACCGGTGGTGGTAGTTCACGACAAACAACCCAATGATGACCGCTATATAATAAATAATAAATAAATAAATTTTCTGTTTATACTCCGGGACGCCCAAACGGTCAAAGGAGTTCACAAGCTAGACAGATTACAAGAAACAGCACCGTATTCAGCAGTCACGGGCTTGAACCCCGGTCACTCAAGGCACGTGTACTTATGCCCCCGCGTGCCTGACCACTAGGCTACGGCGGCCTATTATACTCCTACTCCTACAGGCCAAGAGGGACCGACACCATACAGCGGGATCCATTGCAAACCAGCTGCACAGGACGCAGGATATCGCGGTTTACTGTGGTCAGGCGACGCCACCAAGGTGGACTGTTTGCCCGACGGCTAGTATGTTGTGTCCCTTTAATACCTGCCCATCGGAGACGCCGTTTACAGTGGTGCATCGAACACAAGGAATGGACAGCAGCGCAATAGAGTAAGGTACTCCTTACTGATGAGAGTAGATTCAGTCTCAGGCAGCGATTCTGGACATCTGGTAATCTGGCGAGAGGTTGGCACACGGTATCAGCCCGCAAACATCACTGAAAGCGATCGATATGGCGGTCGAGGTGTTCTCGTCTGGGGAGGCGTTATCTTGGCTGGACGTACACAACTCCAGATACTGGAAGGCGGTACTGTAACCGATGCACGCTACTGTACTGAGGTTATCCTTCCCCATGTGCGTCTGTTCCGAGGTGCCACTGGCCCCGAGTTCGTGTTTATGGATGATAACGCCACACCCCATCGCACATCAGTGTTAGGCGCCTCCGTAGCCAGGTGGGAAGGAGTAGCAGTGCGTAGCATACGCTTCTTGATTAGACCGGGGTTCGAGCCCGTCACCACCAAATACGGAAGATGTGGAAAGGGAATGACCACCGCATATCCCGGAGCAATATGGCCTTAGTTGCTAATGCTCCTAAAAACCAAATAACAAACAAACAATAACATCAGTGTTTATATGCTTTTGGAAAGTGAGAACATTGTTCGTATGGATTGGCCTGCCCGTTCCATCGATCTAAATCCCATCGAACACATATGGAACGCTCTGTGGTGGACGCCTAGCAGCACGTCCATACCCACCAGAAAGTGTTCACCACTCCATTCCCCTGTCAGATGGCCCTGACAGAGGAATGGAGTTTGTTACCGCAAGAACTTAACGACATTGTTCTAAGTATGGACAGGCGGTGCAAAGCCTGTATCGATATTAGGGATGGCTATATCTCCTACTGAGGATCACCTCCTCCCTTTGTTCCATTTTTGGCAGTGATTTATCTGTATCATGGCAGCCAATGCTATGTTGCCATTTTTGAATAAAGTCCCTCTGTACCGTTTTGTTTATGTTGTTGTGTCGGTGTTGTTTCCTTCATCATTTATGTACCTCAAGCGGTTCCTTTGGTATGCTTTTTCCATATCGAGGCCACCCCTATGAGAAGCTACAGATGAAAACCTGACTAGTCGTTAACTGACTATTTAGTCCTTAACTAACTTAACTGTTTTGCACACCAGTGTATTAATTCCTTGCCTAACAAACCTACGATCGGCCTCGACGGGTTCCCTATGTTTATTTTAAAAATATGCAGCGCCTATATTGTTGATGTGTTGTTGCACATTTTCCAAAGCCCTGAAAGATGGGACTCCCTCCCCTTCAGAGATGAAGTCACTACTTTGTGCGGACGGTGCCAAAAAAGAATAACCCTAAGGCCTCTTCAGGTAGGCGCCTCCGTAGCCAGGTGGGCAGGAGCAGCAGTGCGTAGCACACGCTTCTTGATTAGACCGGGGTTCGAGCCCGTGACCACCAAATACGGAGAATGCGGAAAGGTCAGGGAATGACCACCGCATATCCCCGGAGCAATATGGCCTTAGTTGCTAATGCTCCTAAAAACCAAATAACAACAACAACAACAGCCTCTTCAGGCTATCGACCTATATCTATCAGTTGCACTATTATAAAACTCTTTGAAAAAGCCATCCTTCCTGCTTTAACCCAACAGTGTTTTTCGCACAGGTCACCCCACCTGCATACCGTAGTACCGAGACAATCCACTACTACTAATCTGTTGGAGATTCTCTTCAGAATGCAGCAGGCATTAAATGAAAAATGCCCAAATTGACATCCTTGATATAAAGGCAGCTTTCGATAATCTATCGTTACCTGTGCTTGAAAACATTTTGAAAGTTTATTTCCCCATTGAAGGCAAACTATTGCAGATCATCAAGACCATTTTGAAGCCAAGGCACCTAATTGTACAACATGAAGAATTCCGTGCAGAACACACCCTCTCTTGGGTCATCCTTCAGGGAGGCTTTTTATCAGCTTTGCTGTTCACTGCCGCCTTGGACTCTTTTCTAGCGCAGAATCAGAATTTTATTTCTTTTATTTTAATTAATTTTATCCTCTGCTACAAATACTTACATTAGGAAATTTCTCAGCCTGGAATACTGGTTGCTCCGGTGGTTAAATAGGATTGCCGGGAAGCCCTTCACAATTTCCAAATCCATACTGTATGCAAACTTGAATCCAGCTCCGTGGATTCAGATGATCACAATACGAAACATCTGCACTCTGGCACAACTTCTGACTGGGAGTTTAGATGCCCCTTAAATTGAAAATCTTGTAGTAAGGCACCGCCCTGGAGCCCGCTTCCATAACCCTCATAGTCTCCGAAGCGCTATCGATAACACCGACGGATTAAGGCGGATGTTTCCTGCCAATACTCTGGAGCTCTTTAGAGACCTCAAAATAGACCCGGACAGGTACTGCCATGAGAAAACTTACAGGAAGCTCATTGCAGCGAATCTGTATACAAAACTACAAATATAATGAAGAATGTAATTCAAGAAAGACTTCAAGTGCTCCTGAACTCATAAAAATCTGAAATGAACGATAAAAGTGTCTTCAAAAGACTCTTATAGGACTGAAGATATTCCTTTTTGTTCAACAGAATGACAATCAGAATCAATTCATAATGGAAACGATTATGTTATTTTTCCATGTATGTGTAAGATTTTGTAATTTTAATATTTTTTTATAATATTTTGTAATATTTCTATGAATGTATGATTTCTGTATCTATGTAATTTTTACTCTGTATTTATTTTATGTATTTTCTGAGATTTTATTCTATGTTACACTGTAATAAGTTTAGTTTGATGTATGCATGAGCCACCCTCCTAGATAATTTCTATACAGGGGTGTTTGTTAAATAATAATAAATGTACTAAAAGCAAGTTTACAGATTGACAGCCGCAATGCAGCAGTTATCAACAATTCCCTTATTAACGTTGTAACGGCATCGAAAACATGAAACATTATTTGTTTGAACTTTTTTAATCGCAACTTTTTATTTGGTAGACTTTTACTGGAACAGCACGCTCAACCTTGTAAGGAATGCAAGGTGTTTA
Source organism: Mastigoproctus giganteus (assembly GCF_048544385.1). NCBI lineage: Eukaryota > Metazoa > Arthropoda > Arachnida > Uropygi > Thelyphonidae > Mastigoproctus > Mastigoproctus giganteus. The sequence goes on along the minus strand of NC_143582.1, from coordinate 117,825,629 downwards.
TTTTTCTTGTAATCTTGTCCATAAAAAGAACGAAAAGCAGTTTTTCTTGGGAAACGGTTCTTTATAGAAACAACGGCCACTTCTCAAACAATATTTTTAGGGTATGCTTGGTGAAGTATGTATGCTCCCAATATTATGCAGAGTATAAATTAGGATACAGACGATTTTTTGCACGTGGGGAGTTAAATCTGTAAAAAAAAATCGTTTTATTCTTTCCTTCAGGTCTTAATTCATCTTTTAGAATTAAATGCTGTATATATGAATGAAGTAGGTCTACTTCATTCGCACATATTTTCCTATATTAATTATTCATTTCTCCTATTCAGTTAATCTTTCACTTCTTACTGAGGTCTGGCATAAGTGAGTGATCAAGCAGGAGTGTAGCAGTACACGCGTTTGAGTTGACCGTGATTCGAGTCTACGTGATCGCTAAATATGATAATATTCTTGCCGAATAACTAGTTGTAAACTCTTCTGACATAAGTGGTCATGCCGGAGGTATAAACAGACTTAATGAGGAGAATTTCGTATTTTTAAGATTTTCTTTGGTTCTACAGAAAATTGCGTTCTTTTATATGTTGATAAAGAATATAAAGGGCTAAAATTTTGCCGAGTACTAAGAGCCAGTTGCCCAGTTATCGTTGTAGGTCATTGTAGGCCATACCATTAACGTTAAAGCGTCACATTTTCAAGCTTTAAAACAATTTTATTACCCCCTGCGAGCTCAAACAAACTTTCTCAGATTTCTTAGAAGATTGAATGATGTAATTAAGTTACTAATTGTACTTATAATTACTTCTAAAGGCACCGATTATCGTAAAACATGGGTACCTTGGAAGAGTACGTGCTGCATTTTTCCCACCAGCTAACCATACGATTATCGTAAAACATGGGTACCTTGGAAGAGTACGTGCTGCATTTTTCCCACCAGCTAACCATAAAGTAGTACATTAATTTTTACGATAGCTTAAATTCGTTTAAAATCATCACAAAGTAACGACTTAAATCAAGCATATTTAAAATTACTAAGTGTTTTAATTTTGATGTTATTGTATTTTCTCTGTGACATCCAGTTTCTCTGTTACAGTCATATCTTCCCTTCCTCAATGCATCAAACCTTTTTTAGATTTTTGTTTGATACCCGCAAGGTGGAGTCTGCAAATTCTTTCCACGTTTTATAATCTTTAAAAGTACCCTCTAAATTGACTGTGATAAGCTTTTGGTTATTAAAGGAAAAGCTGCATTTGTCTATCTTAAACATCGTAGATGCACTCACTTGTTCTGCGCCTTGTCGTTCACGCTAGAGGAACTTGAACTCCTTAGATAATAAGAAACAAAGACAAAAACTTCAAATACCATTTAATTACTCGAGCTTTACTTAGTTATCAAGCCATACATGATCACTTTCTAATAATTGCTTCTCTCGGTAACTGCACTTCCGCGGGTCATTAGCATTCGTGCGGAACGATTTATATGTTCATTCAGAAAGATAAGGATCCTAATGATTCTTTCTGAACTCGGATTTTCTGTGTGCAAGCCATTAAAAAATAGAGAAAAGAGGAAAAAGAGCGATATCATTAAAACCAAGTCTGTTTCGTGACGTTTTGGCTGTGACGTCTCATTTCCATTTCAGCTTTAAAATGAACTGCACAGATCTTTGAAACCCTTTGAAATTATAGTGTAATTTTTAATGAAATTTCTCTAAATTCCAGGGAATCCGTGATCCATCAAGGAACCTTGAGAGAAAGGGTATTATTTAAGAAGTACCTTACCTAAGGAAGAAATTATAATTTTACCGTATGATTACTAGCAGAAGGATTGTTGAGTCAGGCATGGATGGAACACGATAAAGGCTTTTTTAATAGTCTTGGGTATAATTTTGTTTTTTTTTTATTAGTTTCTTCTTTCTCGGAGTTTTCTAAACTACGGTGATATCTAGCTTTTCGATAGCCAGATATTACCTTTCTCCAGATCCGATTAATTTCATGTTCTGTTGCAAAAGAGATAGATAAGTGAATTTTAGCGGAGTCTGGAAGTTTTCTGTTTGGTTGAGATTTGAATCTAAGGAGAAGACAGAGTATTTCATACTTACAAGTTATTTGAGGGAACCAGACGTTTTTACAACCAATTTCTTGTTGGAAATGTTATTATTCTGGTGGGTAATAGTTGGTAATGGTACCTCCAACATGGTGGTATCCAGGTCGGTGGTGGCTTCATTAAAATGTTTCGAAAATTTGAGTTACAAGTGAAGTTGGGAAACTTCACTTGTAACTACTCAAAATTGCAGCACGAAAAATTTTCCAGTCGGGAGAATACTGTGCATTTTTGCCAGTGCCAAGGGTTACGACTTTCTGCAACCCTAAAAATTCTACGGAAGCAAGCAACTATCTATTTCCGTTAACAATTCAAGAATTCCCCCTTCAAATTGACTTATACTGTAGTTTGATTCGCTACATTTTGCTTACATTTCTTGATATTGTTAATCAGCAAGGTAATTCCAACCAATAGGTGCGGGGCCTAAGTGACTGTAAGCTCTTTATTAGTAGTATCTAGTCGAGGTCGGCTACTGCTTTCTTTTTGCTCGGGAAGGCGTTACAAGAAACAGAAACACGGGCTGGACTGAATTCTTTCCTCTTTAATAAAGAAAGATTTGTTAATAAAGAAAGAAAGACTTGCCTTGAGTTCGAAAAACAGGGACGCATTCGTTTATTATCAAAGGTTAGCAGCCAAACCTTCAGGTTGCATTTCATTCCAGGCGCTGTATATATCTGCTGCCCGAAAACAGCCGAATTATTTTGGTGTAAATTAATTCCCTGAACGACGACATATTCATTAGGATAAATATAATTCACGTTAAGAGACGTTTTCGGTAGAATTGAGTTGCTTTCTGTCAGTGCCTGTTGTTATACGATCGTGTCACGTTCTGGAATAAAGTAAAATCTAATTGCACCTGATGACCTTAACTATTATTACACTGGAGGAGAAAACCTGATCGCCATCCGATGCGTTAAAGTGAATGATTGGCATATTTTAATTAAGAGAGTTTAGTGCTGACACTTCTCCAATTACACGCAAATGCGTTTCCTTTACCTGACACATATTCCGCAAGCTGTGAACAGCATGTCATAACAGCTCCTTAATCCCAGCAGAGATTATCCTTCTCAGTGTGGTTCCTAATGAAATCGATATGTCACCGATGTTTACCGTTCTAAACAACAAATATTAAAAACAATAAATGCAGTTATCATTATTAATTACTAATTTTTAAAAATTATTAAATATTTAAACCCAAATCATTTAAGCACATTTGCCTTTCGTGCATTGTATCTTCGTGGGTCTTACATATTACCCTTACGTTATCTCTGACCATAATTCTTTAATTCACTGCAGAACAGTCGTAGCAATGGATTAGCTTAAGTACGCAGTGGTTGAACAACAAAAACGTAAATATTAACAGAATTTAATACGTGATAATATGAAAAGATGTAAAGCATAAAAATGAAAGAAGACAGCCGTAAGTTTCTTCTGCAATAATTAATCTGATATCATCGTATATATTTAATTAATGCAGATTGATTAAAAAGTAGTCAAAATATACTCAAATTACATCAATCTATTTAAATGAACACAGTCGTATCTCGCAATTAAACTTTCAGTTTTAAATGTAATTTCTGTTCTTCGGGAAAAAAAATGTGGTTGCACATATTAATCCACTGTTATTGTAGTAATCAGCCTTTCTTTTAACTTGTAGTTCCGACATGAACTGAAGATTGGGGCGTGAAAAAAGCCAGGGGCTAAGAAACGTAATTGTAGAACTGCAGAATGCAATGGTGTCCATGAAGAATATTCTTCATTGGCACTATTCTTCTAAGCTGACATCTGTAATTCCACCATTCCTTTCCAAACCACTCCAAACGCGTGCCTTAACTAATTAGCACATATCAAACTCACAGAAGTAATGTTTCCTATTCCTCATTTATCCCGTTTTCTGCTGATCTTTGGAACAACTTCCCTTCTTGTGAATTTCGAGCTTAAATTTCTGTAGGTGTAGTTTTCTACACCTACAGAAATTCGAGCGTAATGTCTTATATTAGTAATGTCGATCTTCTGTTTTTTCAGCCATCATTTCATCACCATCGGCCATTTTCAATCCACTTCAGGATGAAGGCCTCTCCAGCAACTTTCCAGTTCCTTTTGTTTTGTGCAATGGCCATCCATTTACTGCCCACGAACTCTTCAATTTCATCTGTAAATCTCCGTTGTTATTTATCTTCCTGGTTTTCATTTAGCTCCTCTTCGGTACCATTCTGTTATTTTTTTAGTCCATCTGTCGTCATGTCTTCGAACTATGTGTCCTTACCAAGTCCATTTCAGTTCTTTAATTTTGATAAGAATCATTTCATTTTATAATACATTAATTTTAAAATACATTAATAGGGTTGCAATTTGTTTTATTTCAATAAACATCAACCTCATAATAATACAAAAAATAACATCTCTGTTTTATCAAGTGAATCTGTTTCAGAATATTGGCGTTGCGTCTACAAATGGTTCCATTTAAGCAATCGATAGCTTTTATTTCTTTCTGTACAACACAGGGTAGTCCAGAAAAAGAGGGTAAATGAATCTGAAAAATGTCAATATACGTCATTTAATAAAATGTATTATTAACATATACAGATATGCCAGTTCAGTTTAAAGGTAAGTTAGTTCTGATTTTACTGGAGCTTTCTATAAGATTGACCAACGTATTGTTTTCCCCACTGCAAGGTCCGTGTACATTGTATCTTGCGATGCCTGAGCCGGCTGTTGTGACCCTAATTACGTGTTTTAGCATTTTGTTGCCTGTATTGTGTTGGCTTTTTGTTGCAATTGTGGACATTATTTACCATATCAGTGGATGGTATGGAAAGGCGAAGGATGGCATGTTTGTTTCACTGATAAGGCGGCAGAACCCTTGTGTCTGGTGTGGACAAAGACTCTCTTAACAGAACCATCTGGGTAACAATTATGATGGAGGTGTCACTGATTGAGGCTATTTCCCTTTCCAACCCTCATGGGTGCACAGTTGGAAGAATCGTCATTCTCCCCACACTGGGTAGAAAAGAATTGATTTCAAGGCCGTCGAGGATGTGAGCAATTTTTAGGAGCCTTTGTCAAAACTTGTCTTAGTTAGTCAGTCTAAGGCAAAGGTAGCATGTTTTTTCTAAAACTCACAAAGTTTTAGAAATGTCCGTAGCCAAGTTGGTACTGTTATCATCATATCAGATTATGGAGCTTCATACAGAAGTTGGTAATGAAGTACTTCAGAGATGCAAGCGAGGTAAAGGTTATGTGTGGATTATCAGTCCCTCAAAAATCTAAAAAAGATGAAGAAATTTCGGCAACAAGGAATAGAAACTGGGCTGCATGTGTGGTATTCATCAAGCCCTCCTCGTTTGATTCAACCATTCCAACTACAACAAACACTTTTTCGTTCATAAGTTTTGCTATTTAAGTTTTGATTTTCAATGGTTTTTTTTGATGATGTTCGGCAAGTATTTACAAATGATGAGGTTTAAAATGAGTTGTCACTCATTGAAACTGAATTAAAAAAAATAATGAGGGAATGCAGAAAAACCGCGGTGTTCGACTTAAAAAATGTAGTTTTTAAACAGAAAATAACTCACCGTTTATGTGGTCATAAAGAGATGAAGGCAATTTCAGAATTACAGGGTTAGTGATAGATAACCTGTCCGTTACAATGCCTTTGTTTCGTTCTGTTTCGACGAGTGTTGTGAGTGAAGGGATTTCAACCAGTCATCTTTACTTTCTAATAATGAAGATTTAAAGTAACAACAAGACGCGTGTCATGCAGTGCCAGCATAAATCACCTTGATTTATGCTTGCGCAGTAAAGAGATTGCGCATTTAGCTATCGTCTTTAGTGACCTGCACGGAGCCAAGTTTTGTAAGAAGGAGAAACTTCATCGTGAAGAACACAGTATTGTAAAATGACCTCTGAGACAATACACTGGTGATTACAATGCAGTTTGGAAATTTCGTGCGTTTACAGTTAACAAAATGAAGGCTATTACGATATAACAAACAAGCGACGCAGAAAAGTAGTTCACTCAGAGGTACAGCAGTGGTGACGTGACGAAGGAGGGGAAAGTCCGTGCTATTATGATGATTCTGGAAGCCAGGAAAACAAAGACGTGACACGAGGCCGCACAAGTCGAGACGTAGCGATTCGCAATGCCTAAATGAGCAACTCGTACGCGATGGCCTTTCAGTCCTACTTCCGGGAGCGTTGGGTGATCGCACGGAGCCCCTGTGAACCTGTACGGATTGCCTAACGATCCTAGCACAGTAGGATCGTAAATGGAAACTGCAAAGATTGACAACGCAGAGAAACACAAACACCACTTCGCCTTCAAAGAGTGTAGGGCTGCTGATTTGATTAGGGCCAGGGTAACTTAGGCCATTGAGGTGTTAGTGTGTGTCTGTAAATTTTGGATGTGCTATGACGATCATCGTGCTCTTTCTGTATCGTACATGCGAATTACGCATCGGACGCACGGATGATGTGTATATGCATATGATATCCGTGCTCAAAATCTTGTTTTAGTTTCCTTTTGCGTAATTGTAGGAGGTATGTTTATAAACCATTAGTAGTGAGTATGCTCAGTGAAGAGAAGCCTGTTCACATAAGAGAAAGAGGTGTACATGGAGACAGAACTGTGCTTAGTCAAGAGCCAGTTGCATTCTTTACTGCACCCATCCAGTAGTTTTTGCAATTCTATCAGGAAGGGATTTTTATATATTTATTATTTTTAATAAGTAATTCCATTTAGGCACGTTAAGCATAATTACATTTATGCCTAAAGCGCCAATTGTTTTCATCATGTCTGTCCGCATGTAAACTCGACTCCCAGTCAATGAATTTTTATGAAATTTTATATTTTCCTCTTTTTGAAAGATTTGTTGAGGCGATTAAATTTCGGCCAATAGAAATCCATCAATTACTATTTCTTTTTTCATGTATGTCTCACAAATTATCCACATACCGTGTATTATACAGGGTGATTCAGGAGGAATAGTAAATATTTTGGAAGGTTATAGTATCGATTATTCTGATTAAAGAAGTTCATATAAACGTCTCCAATTCTCAATGGATACGAAGATACAGCTGTTTGAAACTGGCGCGCACAAAGCCATTATCGTTCTTATTAAAGAACGATAAATGACTTATTTTTGTATTTATTGACTTTTTGAATGATACAAAACACAAATAATTGACAAAATTTTTAGTTCATAATAAATGTTCGAAAATCCCACCGCCAACTTCAATGTACTTTGCAACTCTTGTGGTAATATGACGTGTTGTTCTTCTGAGGTCGTCTTGGTCATTATGAGGACAACAGTATCCAAAATTCGAGCGGGCAATTCGTCTCTTGTATTCACCTTTTCTTTTTATACTACGATTTTCATCCACCCTCACAAACAAAAATCTAACGGAGTGAGGTCTGGAGACCGTGGTGAGCAATGAACGAGACCACCGCGGCCGATCCATCGTTCAAGGAGAGCTCGATTTAGATATTGTATCACCAGACGGACGGGTATGATGTGCAGGAGCTCCGTTATGCTGAAAGTACATACCAATCCTTGTAGCCAAGGGAACATCCTCCAAGAGTAGTGGAATTTCATTTTTCACAAATTCTAGGTAAATGGACCCTGTAAGACGATTTGGGAACACAACAGGCACAACATTTTAGTCTGACCACTTATGAAAATCACAGTTGAAAGTAGCTTCATCGCTGAACACTATAAATGGAATTGGCGATTAGCATTTACCCACCGACAAAATTCCAATCGTTGGGCGTCGTCTTTTGGTTGAAGGCGTTGCGCCCGCTGTATATGAAATGGAATCAAGCCACACATAACAATTAACATAATTGCATAGCCACACTATGTTGTGCATACTTCACAGAGTACTCAACGCGGATTTGTGGGGAACCACAGGAATCGCTTGACAAAACCACTATATCCACTAATCAAGCCGTGCTCACGTAATGTTGGTCATACTCTTGTCTGGGGAACACGGATACGCATAGAAATTCTTCGTGTGCTAATAGTAAGACTACGTTCTACCGACTGAAGAATGTGTTCTATTTCATCCACATTTTGTTAATTTCCACATTCAGAAGAAATATGAGCGCGGGGAACTGTATCAGTCTCACGCAGTTTGGTGTAAACACTAGCAAACGCTCTTGAATCTGTTATTCTGCGGTTAGGAAACCGTCGACGGTATTCTCTACAAGCAGCAGTAGCACTTCCACCACAAAAACCGTAGACAAACACCATATTCGGCATATTTGAAGATGAGCGGCATTCTTAACAACACTTCTAATACCAACAAGCATGTGGATTTTAGTTTCCAACCGCTCCAGATTCAAACAACTGTATCTCCGTATCCATTGAGAATTTGACATATGTTTATAGGAACTTTTTTACTCAGAATAATCGATAGCATAACCGCCTGCTTGGTAAAGAAAGCCATGCTGATATGCAGGCGGCGACGGGCACGCCAACTGATAACACAGAAGAAAAAAAAAAAACAAACAGCAAAAGTCAACTCCCACTCCAGATTCCACTCTTCCTGAAGGAAACATCCTAGAACAGATTCGTACGTTGAGTATGCAGCTGGAGGGCCTGATGGCCATATCAAATAAGAAGGTCACCACAGGTCTCGGTGGTGAGATTGTGAATACATGGACAAAGATGGAGACTATATTAATGAACACCCACGTGAAACAAGAAAAGGCCAAGGCTAAACTGGAGGCTTTTCTCATGGACAGGGCAAACCAAATGCCACAGCGTGCCCCATCCTACACAGACACGCTGAGAAAACCTGCCAATAAATCGACAACCACTAATAAACAAATGACAATGAAGAAAGAAACCGTACTCTCCAGCAAACAAATTTTATCATGCTAAAGTCTGCTAGAGATAAAGCTCCCAAGACAAGTGAAGAAGTTAAAACAACTGTGATCAAGTTAAACGATGATCTGAAAACCACAAAGATTAAATCAATCCGCAAGAGAAGAAACACCGGAGTAATTATTGAAGGAGACACAGGAAGGATTAGCTAAAATCCTCAGCAATCCAAGAATTCAGTCGCTGTAAAAAAAACTCCTAGGCAATAATCATTTTTGATGTCGACTTTGATTTTTGATTTGGTAGTTATTGGCGCATCGGCTTCTGTGGCCATATTGCACCTCCCAAGGTTTTTGCAGTACTTTGATCCAAGCCCGAGGCGAGAATCGAACCCGCGACCTTTGGGTTGCCGGGCAGGTGCTTTACCCACTCGGCTAGCCCGGTCGGCTTTGATGTCGACAAAGACCTGACCCCGGATAAACTTAAAGACGAGTTTTACTATAGAAACTTACAGGAGGACCTTCCGGACGAGGAAATGGATCCACTAAAGATAAAACAAGATCTAGGAATGAAAATGCCAAAATCGGTATGGCAAAAAAATCAGTAACCAAAACAGAATTTACATTCAATGGGGAAGCCACCGTTTTAAGAAGAATGTGGCAGCCCTCAAGTGTTTTAAGTGCTGACGCTTCGGCCACACAACACATAAGTGCACCCAGACTGATCCAACCTGCGGGCACTGTGCCGAAAATGGCACAAATACAATACATACCCTAATAATTCCGCCAAACCCGTTTGTGCGAACTGCAAGACAGAGAAAATGCAATATGAACACTCAATCATTGATAATAAATGCCTTGTCTACCTAAAATACAAGAGCATACACTAGGCCCAAACCGATTATGGATACGCTGCATAAATCTATAAAACCAAGGAGATTAGATTTTTACAAATTAACGCGCAGCAGGCTCGAGACGTAGTAGACCAAATAAGGAAAAAAGCTGACGAAGAGAACATCGACGTTATCCTAATACAAGAGCCCTACACGCATAATAAGGAAGTCGGAGGGGAACCCCTAACTTACAAGATCGCCCAAGTGGATGGAGACACCCCATGGGCTGCTGTTGCAGTCCGAAATCCTAATATTATGGTCATGAAAACGTATACTTTTTCTCGGCCTGGGCTGCATGTGTGCACCTTATTACCCCTCTAGGAGAATTATATATCATCTCGCTGTATTGTAAGCCAGGGTAAAACCTGCAAACAGATATATGCAGACAGTCCTGTCAGAACTTCCCAACGCAAACATTATCGTCGGCGCTGATGTTCACTGCCGCTCCCAGCTGTGGCATAGTAAGACTGAAGACCGACGTGGGAATGGCCGGCGACTGGAGGAATTCCTTGCGTCATAAATCAACCAAACAACCTTTTCCAGTACTCTTTGGGAGGCCACAATCGATGCTTCCCTTGAAACCAGATCACCGGCATTATATCTCTTGAACTGGATGGTACAAGACTCATGGACAACATCCGAAAATAGGTCCATTGCTCGCTCACCATTAACGTCTCTGGGCATCACAGATGATCCACGCTGCCACTGTGGCACTGACGAATCTTGGCACCATATAATGAATGACTGTCCTGACTATGAAGATTTTAGATCTATTCTGATCACAAAGATTAATAATTTGCCAAAGGACCAAGAACATATACTAATTCATACCCATGGCAATTATAAATACTTCACCACTTTTGCACAGGATGTCTTCAACAGACGAAGAACATTAAGGAGCATTTTAAACAACCAAGACCAATAACTTGACACAGATTATGGGCACCCCTCTCCAGTAGCATCAACCGCCAACCTCTTAGAGTTCAATTGAACCGAAATTCACTTCCTTCCTCCAAGTTTAATCTGGCTGATATCCGCAACTGAATCTGCAGGCAAGATCGACTGGGACCCGACTCAAAACTCAGACATTGGAGATACCAGCAGCTTCTCTGCCAAAAGCCACATTGGCAATCAAACCGAGCATTATAGCCTGGTTTTCTTTTACCCCCTCCATGGCTGGAGGACGAGATTGGTTATTGTCTCCTCCCCCTGCCACCCCCTTCTTCCGCCTGGTGAGGCATGGGCCTGCCTCACTGAATTTCTGGGGTCGCCTTCTCTATTGTCCCCACACCTCTGTCTTTTCTCCCCAGCCTTCAGTCTACCCACCCGTCCTACTCTGTCTAACTAACTCTGTCTAACTAAACCCCACACAACTTATCAATTAATAACGTCCAAATTTAAACCATGCTTACATAAACCTCTCTTGGCCTTTTATATTCTAGCGTTAACCACACCCTTCCTTTTTATTTATTTATTTTATTTATTTATCTTTTTTTTTTTTTTTTTTTTTTCACACAGGCCCGTGCCACTGAAATCTTCGGAAACTACATGGCAGGGCCTGCCAGAGTACACAAAATCTAATGGGTACCTGATCTGTCTCCCTGGGGCAAAGTGCGGTAATGGTGGGGCCCAACGGCTAAATGGTCAGAAAAACAACGGTACACAACATTACACATCCGTCCACTCTCCACACACTTTTTAAATCTCTGGCCTTCACAGAGTTCTGTGCTATACAAACAGAGTACACAACGCAGAGATGGGGGAAACCCCTGGTGCCGTCAGACAACTAACACACTTTGCACTTGCTCGCTCACCAATAATCAGACAGATAATGCATAGATACCCCCTCGCCAAAACGGACTGGAACCTCTTCAAGCAGGTGCTGACCGACTCCGCTCACAGGCTTCAACTAAGTGATTTCCAAGCACTAAATACAGACCAACACCAACGTTCTGTCACAGACATGATCACATTTGCCTGCAACATCTCCATCAAAAGAAAGAACCCCAAACTGGATGCAGTCTCTTGGTGGTGGCCCTGAACTAGAAGCCCTAAAATGCGAAGTAAATCACAAACGAAAAACTTCCCAGCGCGCTTGCAGATCATGGCCAGAGGCTGAGGTAGAAGCCCTCAGGCAACAGTACAGGGAAGTTCGGAATACCCACACTGCATTAATTAGGAAGCGCAAACGAAATTGGTGGGAAGACCTTGTTTTTACTTTTGGCAACTCGGATCCCTGGAGATGATCTTCAAGGTCACCACCAAAAAACTCCCCAGAGGTGAAGTCCTTGCACCATATAGCTAATAATAATAATGTCGCCTTTACTCGCTATTCACAGGATTTATTTGCAAGTCGAAAGACCCTACCATGGATATAATCACTATCTGGATCATCATCTAAACCAAGAGAAGACATTCACCTATATTTTGGGAGTCAATGCAGAGGCCTACCAGCAAATGAGACTACGCCACCACCAAATCTGAGAAGATCCAGTATAGGACAGCCACATCTGCGTTCCTATTTATATCCCTACTGACTTAGACAAAAAAATCACCGGATAGGATTTTAACTGCATCAACACTGAAATTAACATCACGACGGGACCTGAATGAGAAGAATAAGAAGATTGTGCCAAAATGGCGATCGCGCTTGTGCTCCCTTGCACAGCTACTTGTCTCCCACTCCCATCCCCTATTTTTGCCTGATGAATGCATTCCATTGTACTTGGGGGATGCCTTCTTCTTCATCCCCATACTTCTACCTATTCCCCCCTTTCTTGACTCTAAAGCCCACCCACTAACTTTTTTTTTTACATTGGTCTCTGTCAGGAAGCTTAGGCGACCCTGGCAGAGACTAGCCAGAGAATAATGGACAGCCCGGCTACCTCCTAGCGATGTGTGCGGACGTCGTGGGGTCCCACCAGGGGCCCCGTGGCCAAATGCCAGGACACCCAACAGAACCCAACCGAATACTACGTATTGGATTGGGTAAAGAAGTACAGTAGTTCTGTATTTCTTCACAGTGTACATATGGCGCAGATGTGGAAAACCACAGGCGGCGCCTGACCCTAATACTATGCACACTATGCTAAGCACCATAACCTCCCAAAATATTTACTATTTTTTCTGAGTCACCCTGTATAGCTGAAGCGCGATATTGTTTGCAGCAATGCGCGATTGGAGAAATGAATGGTAATATGGTGATGTGCAGAAATAATGTTCTCGGTCCATTAATATAAATGGTTGCTTTTAGTCTTTTTGTAATCGTTTATTTCTTTTATCTTCTGTACTCAAGAACTTATATTTATATTTATAGTGTGCTATATTTCAATTGTTATTAAATCCAGTAAGAAATAAGTGAAATTGAATCGCGCTGTTGATTATAAAGTGCAGTGAAGCGAAAACAATTACTTTTATATATATTTCGTTAATCAATTAACGTTTTGTCAGCGTTGTCGACTACTGGAATGAATTGCCTTCCTGTTTGATTGAAGTTAACAGTCTAATGAAATTAAAAGGAAAACTGAACGTTCTTGCTGTATAGACAGTTATTATTATTTATTTATGGTGGTGAAGCAGAAGCTAAGCTTCCTTGCAACTTGTGGCGTTTATTAATACTAAAAATTAGGTATGGTACGCAAAATAATATTGCCTAGCCTCTAACATTTAGGCTGGGACTAAATTAAATGCCAGGTTAGGTTACTTGCTTGCAACTGAGCAGCATAAATATAAACTGCCACTCAACGGAACGCAACATTTTCCTTGAAGCATCCAATTCGACGAACACTGACTCTTATCAGATAATTCACAAGCGTAAACCGTCTGTATACTTCCACGCCTCACAACTAGTAAACTAACTAAAGTACATTAAAATTATACGAAGAAGAAAAACTAACTCTTCTGCCCTCTAAGTACAACTGTAAAAATCTTTACCGAAGAAATGGACAGGCCAGTTTTTGGATATCTGCCAGCAGTCGATTTCGACTTCACCCATTGAGATTTTTTACTAGTTTCCTTGAGGCTATGGCTTACCTAGAGTTTCGCCCCTACCAAAATGAGCAATCAGCTTTACCGAATAGACAGCGATTACTGATAATTCACTGATGGTTGAGCGAAGAGAAAAACTGTCCTCGAATTTTAGTTCTCGGAAGCCCAATAATCCAAACCAGTACATTTTTCGCCTCTCCTGTTGTGGCCAGGAACTGTAATGCCAAGCATAAAACTGTTTAGTTATGGATATGCCACAACACGAGTTACATTCCCAGACATCCTAAGAACTATGCCAACAGACGATGCATATACAGCGCGAAATCACTTTTGGTGATCTCCAACACCATACCGTGATTTAGTTTTAAGGTGTTTGAAAACATTAGGAGATAATAAGTCTGTCGCTCTCTCACTAGCCATAAAATTGAACTTTTTGTTTTGTATTTTCTTCTAATAAAATGTTATCAATGTGTATTTTGCAGCTTCCTCAAAACAATCGTGATATTTTTCTAGATTTTGAGCAAATTAATATTTTTGTTTTAATAGTTTATTAACAAATCATTTGACAAGCTTTAAAAACACACGAATTTACTCTATTATTGGCACGAGCTGCACAGTTTGCCACCGGAAACTCGGTTTTTCATCCAGAGAAAAATACACCGATGCCTCACAGCTTTAGTTCCTTTTTCCTAAAAACAAAACAAAGCAAAACAAATCTTCCATACTAATCAAATTATTTATGGTTTACACTTACTTTCAGGCCTACTAGTACACTAATTTTAATACTGCTACTTTTTAATCTCATGATATACGAGATATCTTTTGTCATCTGCATAATCAGAGTCATACATTTACTCACTTCATACTGTACATTTATAGCATAATGCAGAAATGATATTTCATTATTCCAATCTCGGAAGTAAATAACTGGAATACACAACGTTATCCTTCATTCGATGTAATGTTGTTTTCCCGTAGAATTCCAATCAGTTTTGCTTTCCAAAAGAACAATTTGAAAAATCACACTTTTTAGCATGCACGTGAGCTAAAGAATCGAAGTGGCCTTTCAAAAAGATTACAAATTTAATTGGAAAACAGTCTACACAATTATTTTTCTTGGTGTTGCGATTTATAGGACTCTGTCCACATCACAGAATTCGCTCTCAAATTAATGCGTCTTCGGTGTAGCAGCATTTATTTTTCTCCAGTTTGATTTCACTTTTCTGATTACAGTACGTTGAAGTACTAGATGCAGTTTCGAGTTCCTTTTCAATAGTGTTCGAAGTACAGAGGTGCTCTTTATGGCATTCTATTCTGCAAGGTCTTATAAAGTATCCACACTTGCCAAGTTAAATTAAAATTATAGTTTTTCAACCTACTGCTCCTCCTCCTCCTCCTCCTTGTTAAAATTAAGTTGTTCCCGAATCAGATTTAGGTAACAAAAGAAAAATAAAGCCACTTCGCTCCATTGCACTGTTTTTATTTTCTTCTTCTTCCAAAGCATGTTCTTAGAATTTTTTTGTCTACATTACTTTACACTATCACGACTGTTTCCAGTCTTTCATTAAGAGCCTCAGGGAGAGTGCTCGGATCTTTATTCCATTTTTTTCCCCTTGCAGCTTCTGCTTCATCGGTTTCATGATAAAGGTATTGTGTTCGCTTTCTTTTGTATTTATTCAGCTTAACTTGTTTGGTATATAGTCATTTGCAAGACCACTTGACGCGTGGTTTAGCTTGGTTACTTCTCCCATTTTCAATTTTTATATAACGTATTTTTTCTCTTATGCCTTAATCGAAAGTTCACTTTCTCGAAATGTGATGTAGAAGGAGAATTAGTGGAAAGGAAAAATGAAGAATCCTTGACATTTGTTTATTTTCTAGATGCTCTAACTGCTAAGTGTGAGAAAAAAAATCGGTTTCTACAATAAGATCTTCATTATTTCTAAATCAACGATTTGAGAAGATTGCGTCAATATTCAAAGTGGTTGGGAATCCAACCACCCTCTGTAAAAAATGAAAAGCAAAGCAGGCTGGACGTTTGCCATTTTTTTGTAAGTCTTTGACTGCATCTGAAGCATTCGTCACATCTGAAGTCAGCCCTAGGGCAAAGAGCGATAGTTCTTTTTAATGTTGTTAAACTCCCAAGTTTCGGTACCATACGAGTCCCGTGATTGTAGTCTTAAGATTAGTCTCTTTTATCTTCTATACTCAAGAGCTCCTCGGCATCTGCCCTTTCCTGATTATTTATAGCTACTAGAAATTTCGATGAAAAGAGAAAAAGAGAGAGAAAAAATGTTTATACAATTTTTCGTTTTTTCTCTGAAGGCCTCGACTACAAATGTGTACCAAATTGGCCATATAGAAAACACACAACGTACTTGTAATAAATTGGAAGTTCAAAGAAGAAAATTGACTAATAACTTGCAGTCTGCGTTAAGTGGAATTGTGCGTTTCTCAAATTATAATTGCACCAGATGGAAAATCGACAGGCTATTACAACACTTGAATAACCCTCACTTTAGCCGCCTCTTCCACTTCATTTATTACACATGGTTTCAGATTCTCTTGATTTTTATAATCACTACACTTGGATTTTTATAATTGTGCCATCTTCGCAACATTCAGTTAACAGAACAAATACAAAAAAGATGACTAAATTACGAATTTAAGTTTATGCTTTCTTTAATCTGCGCGAAATTCTTATCTAAGAAATCATTGAAGATAAAAGATGAATCGCCCGCCGAAAACAACGTTGAGGAAAGCGAAATTTTAAAAATCAGAGTTGTACAAAGAAGGTCAAAACAAATAACAGAGAACCACACATTGATTAGTTTTATCTTTTTATTGGTAATGATGGAGATGAAATATTTTTTGCCTTAAGGGCATTCTGTATTAGCATATATATTGTACACATAACGCAACGTGTGTGCATTAAATTTCAAGACAGCTAAGGCCATGAGGTTTTAGCATGTATTATCGTGTATTCTTCGAATCAGTTTGTCTACTTTATGGATGAAAAATCCAAAGTTTCCGCGGATAAAAACCATGGAACTCTTCCATTAGTTAAAAAAAGTTCTTCCAGTGGATCAGGGATTTGAACCTATGCCTTTTCCACAGTGTATAAAAAATGGTGATTGAAATAACCAGTGTTAGCCAAGAAGACCATAGATTTGCTCATTTTCCTCTCAGGGTTTCAAAACAAACAAAAAATGTAGGTGCCACATCCATCGTTTTCTGAATATATTAATTCTAGTTCGGTGAACAACATTGAGCAGCGTTATTTGTGCCAGGTGCTTAGAAAGAGAATCAAATGAGAACGCTACGTGTATGTTGTTTTTTTAATTGTGGTCTCAGTTCAATTTTCCAAATCGGTTTTTTCTTTTCAGTAGGAGCCGGTTGGTACAGTTAAAACTAAGCCACAATTGGAGAAAAATAATTTTATTATTATAACATCATAGAGGTATATAAAAGGGATTCAAAATTTGTTGACGTGTTTTTTCATCTTTCTTTTCTTATTTCCCCTTTTTGTAGTTAGGGTGTAGTAGCGAGTTCGCGTGATTAACCTGCGCTGTAAAACAGAGTTTATTTGTTTTCTGATTCATTCTAGAGGTCTCGTATTCTTGTATAATTAAATAAGTAAATAACGTGGATTCGAGTTCACCAAAGTTGGTTTCTCTTACAGCACATTTTACTCCTCTTGCACAAGTTGCAAATTATCCTGTAATCTTTTAAAATTTCCAACTTAAGCACTTCATAATGGGAAAAGCTTAAGTTTGAAAATATACAGAACAGCGTCTCTTAAATTTGGTTGACAATTCGTTTTTTCCTTTCTGTTTTTGAAGAGAAAGGTGATGTTAGATGTTTATTGAAACATTTTACTTTCCAAGAAGCTGGATTTCCACTTTCTGGTGGGAATTTTAAATCTGTAAAATTCTTAGTCGTATTCGAACTGCGTATTCGTTATATTTGCCGCTGTTTTGTATTCCGTTATCAGAAATATGCGTGCTGGCTTTTATCTGTACATTGATATATATTTGGGGAGAATTACTAGGTATTTCTAGATCCAACGAAAATGGTTGGAAAACGAATTTGTAAATGCTTGTATCGCTATTGCAAACATGTACTGGTAGCTCATTGGGGTCACAGTATAAAGTGCTGCGAATCGCTTTTATACAGCTCCGTGTAAATATTAAAGTGACAAAAGCAGCATATATAGACCGTGTCCTCCCCAAGGCACGTTGTGAATACCGGTGCGGTGAATGGAAAAGAAGGATATTTAACTTCAGCTGCGAAGATGTTTAGAGCTCAGGTGAAGACCCGAGTATGCACGTGGAAGTTTAGAAAACTTTTTAAATTTCTTAGATGGTTGTCGTTTTGATGCAGTTCGCCCACTTATTCAAATGGCTGTTACAGCACGCTATTGTCGACTCCCCAGTTGCAATGTATATAACTTCTTCAAGTGCGAAATGCATACCTGTTTCGGAGAAGTAGAAAACTTGTAATATCAGTGGTACGGATCCAGAAGAGTTTCAACAAAATTGAATTCTCGTCCTCCTGTCTTCATTAGTCATTCATCTTATGGGAATTATGCGCCACTGCCATCATATTATGGGCTTGTAGGTTGTACAGAAAGTTTTATTTGTATAAAGCAAAGCATCAACTCTTTAATACTTAATGTGGAGCAAAGCAGGTTTAGCTGAAACAACTAAATGAACGTTTAGCAACGCATATTGCTCACATTTGCCTGATGACGTTTGAGTGGTGGTAAAATGAAGACTCAGAGGTTCCTGGGAAATCTCTAATCATCGGCTATGGGTGGCATCTTGCTACCAGAATGCTGTTATTCCAATAAGCAAGAAATACTGCAATGGAATGTAAAATAGACGATAGAGTAACCCCTATTATTCTACCAGACGAGCCATTGCAAATAACAATATGCACTTATTCTATGGTCTGCTTTAAAGATAAGTCTCTCCATCTAGGAAATTTGTAGCATCCTGAGTTAATTTTCAATTGGATGATGAAAGCACATGTAAATTCTTACAATCGGGGACCGTAAAGTCGAAGTTTCACTACATTTGATTATATTACTTAAACGAAAAGTTAGCAATTTTCTAATGAAATACCACCGCTCTGGTGCATAGCGATGTTTGTCAACACGAAATGGAATTTGCTTTTTACATAAGTGCTTAATTCTTCTCCTTATACGAGTACAGTTTTCTCCACTTTATCTTTTCTCTCTCATCAGTTCTATGCGGATTATTATTACCAAAAATTATTCCGGTAATGGCAATATTGACATATTCTGTCGTTTGTCTGTTCATCATTCGACTTGGCTAATGGGGTATGCCTTTATGGATATTAGGGCGTTTCATCCCTTGATCAGAATGAACTCTTTCTTTCTTTCTCCGTTAAGCGATATTCTTAATGAATGTTTGAAAATTTTATCGTTCAGAAATGAGTATTAATGTGACGAAACAATATTACACCAGATAGAAACTCAAATTTATTTTTATATTGGAAAACCCGCAATGCTTCTGATATGCTGTTCACTTAGTTTCGGTCCCTGCGGTATTTGTTTTCTATTGCTTCAAGAAAAGTTTGAAATAGACTGTTGTTTTACCGAAGGTAAATAGTGAATATTCGTTATTTTCACACGAAGAAATGGGAAGTGGAGACTATTTCTCAAGATAGGTCGGACTTGTGTTTCCATGCGTATATTGACAGTATTTCCATCACGTTGCTTGCGAACCGATCTTTTCCATTAAACCTTTAATGGAAAGGTATTTTTCACTGCTTTGCTTTTTAAACCGAGCCCTAAGTGCAATTCGACGTGTTGCTGCTCGGTGAAGTGCAACATCTTTCTTGCCTGTTTCGAAGCACTGTTTATTTGTAAGCACTTGAGTACGCTGTGAATACTGAATCGTTGATCGCGCCATATATTTTCAAACAGTACAGTACTGCTTGGACATTCACTTAGTATTGTATATTAAGTAAAGGGCCTATCGTTTATTTACTGTAAATATTACTTATCTTTCTAGATTAATACTAATTGGGTTCTTGATGCAGTTTTTGTAAGTTATGGTATTGACTAGGAGTTCTCGCTTCCTGACCTAAAGTTCGTAACGTGCCAACGAGCTCCATGGCAAAGCAGATTTTTAGTTTTAAAATTCTGAATGATGCACAGAAGCAGACTTTTTTTGCTGGATCTATCATAAAAAACCCACAACAATATCATCATCATCCTTAACGAAATAAATATTGCTAAACCTAATAATATAAAGCGAATAAACACGCGTGAAAATAAAAATGAGCAGTATTTCAATTACAATCCGCGACCCAACGTTGGAATATTAACCCATGCCCAATGATTCTCGCCATATTTCATGGCTGGAGGCTATTCATACAGCTGTGGCGGTCCCATCGTTAATCGCAATGGTGGGAGCCGCATAAATCCCATTATGGAGAGAAAAACCATGCTATCCCTCGCAGCAGAGAGTCTCGTGTGGCGGAAGGGAACATTAAAAGTTCCTAGCATCAATGATGGGTTTTTATGCCCGTTAGCGATTTATATCATATTGTGCCGTCGTGTTATTTCTGCACTAGTGTGTTCACGGGCCGATTTGAGGAACCTAATTCCGTCTGCCTGAGATCGACTAACCACAGCCTCTATTGAAGAGGCCTTTTAGAAACTCTTCCATCATTGAAGGAATTGAGTCCACACCCCATCAAACCAATGACAAGTGGCGACGCCACTATACGGTCACGAGGGGTATCATTGACGAAACTCGAACTCAAGCCCTGCAATCGCATTCCAGGCCTCAGTTTTTAAGAACTTAGATGAATGTTTTTTGATGCAAATTCTCTTAACTTGAAAACGCTAACGTATATTAAATAAATTTTTATTGTTTTATTTTTAATAGCTTTATATGCCTTTTACAAATAAGTAATTTATTTTGCAAGTAAACAATTTATAAAATAAGGAAATTGTTTTGTAAATTAATTATTTACCGCTTAATTAATTAATAATTAATTATTATCCAGAACATGAAAGAAAAGCCGCTGCATTTCTTTCATGTTCTGGATGAAATACAGATATCCAGGAATTATATCTGCGCTCGTATGGTTTAAATCAACAGTATCATGAGGCTCTCAGTTGCGCTGTTTCTTATTAACACTAATTTTTATTTATTTTCATCAGGTGTTGCCACTGATTTACGTTAAGGGGTTCTCTGCAAACATTGTCGAAAATAACCACTTGGAAACTACAGTACATTTAGTTATTAGAAATATAATCAATATCCCACTGCGCTTTCATATAAGTCACGTATTTACATTAAAGCATAAGTGCATTTTCGGGTTTGAAATCGCTTTGTATTTTCTTCGAATTTCGATAACTTTTGAATTTTTGCGAATTCCCAGGTTCTTTCTCATTTTAGTGTAACGACAGTTCTACGCTGCTCGCCGAATTGTTCGATATCTGTTTTCAATTATACTACGTTATGAATATCGTCTCCTGCCTTTCTGTACACAATTATTCATTTCACTTTCACATTCACATGCAAGTGTCGATAACTGCCCCCAATATAATGGCTTTAAACTAAGCGCTTTGAAGGTGTCTCGAAAATCACCATTCATATTGTATTCAGATGCTCTTCTTCCGTGGTACTATTTAATTTCTGGTTAAACCTTACTATTTTCATCAGAGAAACTATCTAGATTTTCCTACCTCCCTTTTTTTACTGGTTTTTACGAAGAAACCTACCATTAATGCTTCCGTTTTATAAAGTTTACATCACAGAAATATAAACAATATATATATTACATTTTTTCACGTGTTACATCCCATTTATTTCTTTGTATTTTTTACTTTTTGTGCAACTTGTTTGTTTCTCTTTATGTATGGAGGAATTTTTATGGGCTTTTTTCTCAACATGGCTGCGTTAGTCGATCTCAGGCGAGTCTTATATCTACACACATGTCTAACTTAGGTAGCAATGGTTCTAGTATTGTAGTAAATAATGTCGGACTTGGTGGACCAGACCTTGCTGGATTGCAGTGTACCATTTTTGAGTAAAAGCCATTAACTTAATTCAGCTAACTGATAAGTGGTTCCATTTAAGTACTGTAAATATTCCTCCTCACGTCAATGTTCTTGGAAATCCAAATTAAATACTGATGTACGCTATCAAAAGCCTTCCCGAAATCTATCAGGATTTGACTCACTGCATCTGTTTCTGTAAGTCTCTAAGAAACCACAAGTTAAAAGTTCGTGTTCTGTTCCTCTTAACCCATAGATTAAACAGCAGTATAACAGTGGTAAAACCGGGAAGTAAAGGACTCGACTCGTCTGTTCATAGGACCGTTTTCCGAGCGCGAATCCTGGACTGCTCTACAGTCCAGGATTCGCGCTCGTTACAGCACGTTAATCGGCGTCTAGCATTTTTTGAGGTGATCAGTTCTGTTCAACGTGTTCTCTTGCATGCCCACGTTTGCAATTGTCTGTTTGAAGCCCATTGTACATATTTATAGCAGATTCTGTGACGTGTTGCATGCATAGGACCTGTTTTCCCATCCATGGAGAGCTGTACGGATATAAATGGTAGGGCAGTGTATACTTGAGTTAAGCAGAGTTGTAATTATTGAATGATTTCGTATTGGTGATATATCTGGAAGCTTTAGTTTCTGAAGTATCCAAACTGTTTTATCATTTTTTTTTACCTGGAAACTGCCAAGAACATTTCAAAAGACTTTATATTACCTGATGTTATATATATATATATATATATATATATATATATATATATATATATCGAGTATTACCCATACAACCGAAATATACTTCTCTATTTATATTAGATAACCAGAGATTTTAGGGAGAAGTTTCAAAAAAATAATGAAAATGCCGAATTTCTATTGGAATTATTTCATTGAAAATTAGGACGGCTTGTCAGATCTTCCTTAAAAAAAAAATCATGTAAATCCAACTGAAAGCAGGGTTTAGTTGAGTTTCATTTACACCATGAATTAACAACCGAATTTCGTAGATTTTTAACCATTCCTGAATTTAATTAAAGTTGTTTGCCCTGTAAAGTCGTTTAATATTTAGAATAATAAATTAACACTAAAATCGACACTTATTTAATTGTTGAGAATACGTAGTGTCTAAAATATGCGAAAAAAATAACTATTCAACGTTTCCCTACTTCCGTCCGAGAAAATTGGGTTCTTCATCTAACAAAACGGACAAACCAAACACAAATTGAACGCATCTTACCAGACACAAACTGATGCTTCATTGCCTTAGTTTTCTTTTGTGCAAAAACAAACAGCAGAAAAACAACAAAAAACTTAGAATGTTCCGCAATGCATCCCTTCACCTCAAATTATCACAACATCGATTGCAAGAGAGTACTCAACTCTGAAGCCTACAGGAGCCAGATTTCCAATCAAATGATGAAAATAAAAACCATTCATTGTTAATGTATACATATGAATTCTGCTGCGTGTTTGTTTTATATTTATATCCTTTGTACTGAATTTATGCCCCCTATCGTAGTGCTGTGATGGGCTTGCTGTATTTGCAATAAGGGAATATTTATTTATATGAGTGTATATACGGGAAAGACTGTTTATATTGGTTTCTTCCAGCTGGAAGGTAATCCAGATAGTTCAGACTTCTAACAAATGCTCCCAAAAACCTCGCCAGTATATGTATTATGTTATCAGAAGTATATTATGATGTTCCTTGACTGAAGTCTTTGAACGTACCACATGGACGGCATCTAACGATGATTGACATTATCAGCGTCCGTATCCTGTTTGATCGCTTCCTAGTCACAAATGATGCTTCATTCTTTCCTTCGAGAAGGCGGTGCATATCGGAGCATGATTAATTGCTTTCCTGATACTGTCATTTTTGTGTCTGCACTAGTAACTGCAATAGGATGAACAGATAAAAGGACGGTTCTCATTACTGGCTGAGGTAGTAATGTATCGGTATCGTGGATGGGGGCTAGTCGTAACGTTATCACTCCACGAACATCGTCATTATGAATTGGAATGTAGATGAATTCTAATCAGTAGTATATCAATCTAGAAAGGGGAGGGACGAAAGAAAAAAAAAACCGGAGTACACGATACCTGCTATCTGTTGGTTCATATTTTGGATCGTGATATTTTCTTCAATTTCGTGTGGTTAGTAGCCGTACTGATAACCTAATCATGTCTACCGTTGGCTATCGCTGTTCTTGCGGAAGACAAAAGACATGTTAGTAATGACATTAAATGACTGCACTTAATTACCCATGTATTAGCACTTTATATTAATTCACAGCAAAAAAAACTTCATTTAATAAAGAACTGGATGAAAATCACATCAACGCTAGAACGAAACATTATAATTTGTCCGAAAGATGCCTTTTGACGTTAAAAAAATTTTTACTGGCGTTGTTGAAAAAAAAAATTTGTAACGAAAAACCGTCACGCGAAAAGCGTTACTGAAATGATCTCATCCTCAACTTCCGCCAGAAGCGAATTATTGTAAGTTGTATTGTTGCAATCATGATGACAACAATTATTTATCTTCTACTGGACCGAATTTAATGATATTTTGTACGGAGCTTCATCTAAGCTCTGTACTAGAAGAAAAACTTTCAAACCTCTGAAAATTGCAGTAGTTTTTCCAAGATAGTGGAAAATATGAACACATTATCAAGGAAATTTTCTCACCTAATAAACGGGATATGTGGACGTATAGCATATCGTTTGAAAGCTAAGGAATTTATAAATAGAAATATTAAGGTTTTAAGATGCAAAAAACCTTTCGGAAATGCGTTAATTCGAAAACGCATTTGGTTTCAAGTGACCTGGTGTTTTGAGATTGAATGTAATTTTTTTCTTTACAATTAAACTCTGAGGCTGGAAAAAGAGTTTTGCACATTTATGAAAACATTCTCCAACTTGGACGTGTCATCTGATCTTTCGATAAATACTGCACGTAATGGAACAACTATAGATGGTGTGTTTAGTCGTGAACTCTTCAATGTAAAAATTATATATCCTACTTTAGTGATCACAGACCAATACTTTCGGTAACAGATTTGTAATTATTATTAATAAAATAAAAACGCTGTTATGTTATTATCCATGAATTTTATTAATATTTAAATTAAAACTTATTTAACGCCTGCCGATGACCCTTAAGAAAAAAAGGGGAAAGTCTGATTGTTTTTTTAATGAATTACATAGACACCGTGCAGTGATGGCGAACCATTTAACGAAGTTAGTTCAAAATAAAATTCAACTTTAAAGACGGTTTTCTCTTGCCAATATAATAATATAACCAATGGCCTTACTGTATTCGGGTCGCGACGATCCTCAAATTAATTGATAAACAGTACAATACACAATTCTAAATATTTATTTTATAAACCAACGTGATGCACTTCGTCAGTGCGTTATCTTAAGTTCAAGAAATGGATTTTTACGCCTTCCACGAGAGCAGCAAAATCCGGGAAAGTTTGCAAAATCTGCTTTAGGCAAAAAATACTGTTCATTGGATATTTCTTTTCTGCTTGGCTTTTCGGAGTCCTCTTCGTAATGAATAAATCAATAGTCGTCGGATATCCGTACTCACGTGGAAAGTACAAGGCTCTCTTTCAAAGCATTTTTGCCTTCTTGATCTTCTCTTTCTTTAAGCTTACGAATGTTGGAGACCCTTACTGTGATGGCAGTAAACGACAATCAACTGATGACAAAGACATTTTCTAATTACAGTTTACACTGTTAAGCTTTAAAAAATCGATAATGAGATTAACAAATGAAATCCTTTTTTTTAATCAATTTATTTAGCTAACATGATATTATCCAACACCATCAGTTATCGAAAATTTAAAGATTTCAAATAACACTGTACACATTAAAAACAATCCTCATAAAAGAAAATTATATATATAAATATATCTGTCCTGCACTGGGTCACGTTAGTTGGGTCTTGTCTTCACTGTTTGTGTTTTTTATAGCTAGCAACAGGATTTATTATTATTGTTGTTGCTCTTATATTATTTCTCCCTGATTGGGGGTTCTACCACTTGACGGGTACCAAGTACACAGGATGGTTGTTGTTATGTCTGGTGTTACTGTTCGTCGAGGAACTCTGACTATCCTACAGGTGTTCAGGATTGCGACTTTCTGGAGTTCCCTGTAGGTGTTCTCTGGGAGAATTATTGCTGCTAGGCTGTTATATAGGATCTTTGGCATCATATCGGTGGTTGACACGATGATTGTGATGGTCATTACTTGCTGCATATGCCACATCTCTTTGATCTCTGTCTTAGATTCGTGTACTTCCTGATTTTGGAATTTGCTCCATTTAAACTGCTCCGCTATTGGAATGGAGTTATCGGCTACAAGAAATGCAGAGTTTGCCTTTGCAAGGAATTGCCCTGGTATTACACTACTTTCGAACAAATGGTTTGCAAAAAAGCTCTACCATTTATTCAAAAAGTGAGATGAGATGCTTTCAGGACTATTCGGTCCCTCATCAGATATTAGGTGGGTAACCCTCTAATATATGATGAGTGACGCCAAAAAATACCCCGATAAATGGGGGTTAATATTTTGGCGTTGTGATTTGTTTCAAAATAATGCAATCATGGATTGCCAATATAGACAAGCCTATCACAGCCTTGTGACTATGGGCAGGAAATAAACTTTACACGTGCTATAAAAGACAACAATATCATAATGAACGATCTTTGGTACCATAGTTGTATTTGATGACAGTATACAGCATTTAGTTGTATATTTAGGTAACACTTGGTATAATTCAGTGACTTTGGAAATGTTCAATAAAAAACGAAAATTTGTATATAGGCGAATGTTGTTGGTCGCACCGAGAAGTACGATTAGGATGAAATTTTTCTGGCTTGACTTTTAGCGATGAAGCCTTCAGCTGTTATTGATCAGGTTGGCAATTTCATTTCTGTAGGATTTGCTAACGGCACATTTTTGACAATCGATTCTGTGTTGATTAATTAGTGTAATTTGTTGGAGTCTGTTCAATTTTGAGATGTAAAACTGCTTGGTTCTTGTGTTCTGTTTGTATGGAACTTCAATGGCTGTAGTTGAGATTTTGGGAGAAATAGCCTTTTTGAGAGTAATTTGCGGAGGAGAGAGATATTCGCCTGTTTTATGAGTAGATGCAACGGGTTGAGCTTGAGGTATGTCTGGATATAGAGAATCAAAATCCGCACTCCTCGTTTAGCTATCTGAGGATCCAGTATTCAAGGGAGAACAATTTCGTATATGTGCTTGCGGGCTCCTGACCATTCTGAGGATGGACAATATGCACGACTGTACATATTTAGTGATGACAGCCGTGTTGCTTAGTCGTATTGTATTATTTCTTGGTTGATCTGTCGTTTGACTCTCGGAACTTTCCTCGTAACGTGTGCATAGTGGCAGGTAAAGGAGATATTTTTGCCAAGGATTACGCTCAGATCTTTGTGCAGTCCACTTATGATAGTGAAGTGCCTTGAATGAGAATATCCACTGGATTAGGCCTCTTCTGATATATAATTTGGGCAGACTTCTTTACGTTAATGGTTAAGTTGAGGATCTGGAGGTTGCGAACCAGGGAATGCCACTAATTGATCGACCTTCCAATGAATTTTCTGTATGTCATCTAGCTCTTGAGGCAATATATATCAATGTCAGAAAGGAATAATTTTTTTCTGTAAATGCTGATGGTATCCGTCCGTATAAGTATGTCAGCCAGATGAGATGACGGCGGAAGTGTCTGCTGGATCAAGATCAATATTGAAGGAACTCGATCTGTGAATCAAATATTGTAGGTAGGGGAGGAGAGATTTTCGTTTATTTTTAGAATTCTTGAGTCAAATGCAATAGGTCTGTACCGATATTTACTTGTGAGTGTACCAGGGCAAAGTTTGCACTGGTATACTCACAAAGACTTTGCCTTTACAAACTTTGCTTTCCCAGCGAGTTGCTGTAAAGGCAAAGTTATTTTTAATAACCATTGCATTAAATAGGCAGTTTAAATCATGGTAGGTGCAAAAACTTGCTAATGGATAACAGACAGTCCTCCCAACTTCATACACGTGGATGAATGTACCTGCATCAGTATTGTTTTCAAACACGACAATCTATTGTGAAAGATGTTAACGGCGTGTGTTGTCCAGGAAATGTATTATGTCAGTCTAAATTCTAAAAACCGGGGAACTAAGGAACTCATTGGAGTTCTCTGTCGCTTTTTATCAGTGAGTCATTCAACTTGCTCATAAATAGCAAATGCAACGATTGCACCTATGACGAAAAGTTCCTTACTTAAATAAGGCTTTCCTCTACATTTTCGAATCAATTTGATTTATTTATAACTCGCTGTTATCTGATCTGAGTCAATCTAATCCAATCTTAATTTCAATCAACTCTGCTTATTGTATGTACTTTAAAAACTCACATCGGTAAACCTTATTGTGACAATACCAATCTAATTTTAATTCAGCTTTGGCTGAATTAAAATTAGATTAATACTCAAACGTAGCAAACACAATCACAAGCTGCCATTTCGTCGTGCAATTGTGAACAGTACTCTTCGTCGACAAGACATTTGCATCATTCGCCTTTGACTGTGCCACAAGAGAATGCTAAACGTTGCAAGCGCAGCATTTATTATGTTTTGATCCACCCTTTTCCTTATGAGGGAAGTGCTTTTTATTTAAGCTGTAACAACAAGACAACTCATTGTGAAAGATTTCAAAGTATAAGAATGCATTACGATATTTAGATACTCATTGAACTGATGCAATTGCCAAAATATTGTACCGACTAGTGCGATATTAACTAAAAATGGAGAAAAAAGAAAACAGTATGACAGATGGTGATGGACGACACCATTTCTTGTAACGATGGAAATTTGTTATTTGATTGCTCTTTGAAGAAGAAACAAGAATGTTACACGTACAGTACGAAGAGACAGCCTCGCACAGATCCAGAAATGCCCAGCTGCTTCCAGCCCATCCATCGCCTAGCCATAACAATAATATATAATTCCAAGCACAGAAACTTTTTGCCGATTATCGCCACAACGGTTTGCATTAGATCACTAAAAGTTTTGATTTATATTTATTTATAATGATGTGCTTCATTATAAAAAAGCAGTTGCCGTTATGGAACAGGCAGAGAAATAAATCTTCAGTTGGACTGCAGTTTAATATTTCGTTACCCCATGCACTTGGCAAAACGATTCAAGAATTATACTTCGCCGGGGATTCAATTTTATTATGTAACTGTATTTTTGATTAAGCTGGAAGTAAAGCAAAATCTGCGTAATGACATCCAATATTACTCCATGCCAATCATTTTTATGAATTGATGTCTGAAAACCAGCGGTTTTCAGACATCAAAGGCTGAAAACCAGCGGTTTTCAGCCTTTGATGAATGCAGCCCATTTTTATAATTGATGATAAGATGATTTTTATATTAAGAGGATGACCAACGTTGTGAAAGACCAACAACGTCCATCACTTCAAAAGTTGTTGAGAGTATGCATGATCCACTGTTCTACGAATTCGGCACTTTGGCATCGTCTTGGGCATTTCGTCTGAGCGTGTGTGTGTGTACCACATAACAGACGTTCTCGTAATGAAAAAGGCAAGATGGTCCCCAAATCTTTTTGAATAAAGATGCACAAGAGCGTTCAAGTCAGGTGAATGCCAATGGCCAATTATTGTTTTCAATGTTTATTAATGCTAGAGGGCGCTCTACAACAAGCCTAGCTGACACCATTGTGCACATTCAAACTGCGTTTCAAGATAAGGAACAATGCGATGTATTTTACTTTAACATCAAAGGTGCTTTCGAAAACACAGATCTCAAGAAAGCTTTCGAAATACGAAAAAATCATTTTCTCGTTGACACAATGATTATTTCCTATCTTCAATACAGCCTAAATCATAGACTTCTCCTTTTCCCCACTAGTACTGACAATATTCTGGTCAAAACCTCAACAGGCTTTCCTCAAGGAGCCATTTTCTCCAGTACTATATTTTCAGCATCTCTTCAACCACTTCTACAAGAAAATCCAAATCTACTGGCATATGCCGATGATTTAAAGTTATTTATAATCTCCAAAGCCAGTGATGATATTCGCAAAGTTATCAATGATGCGAACTCACAGATTTGTGAAATCATGAAGTATCTGAAAGATTTAAATCTGACTATAAATGCAAGCAAATCTGCTCGCATTATTTATTCGCTTCAGAAACAACCCAACCACAACTACAAGGTCACAAAAACCTTGGAGTTGTTTTTGATAAAAATCTCTCCTTTAATGCCCAACTATTTATTTGTTGCTCAAACAATTCAAAAAGCAAAACAAGAAACAGCAGCGATTCAAGACAGAAAAACAGTCATTAAGCATGTTCAAAGATGTATCTTTCTCATTCTGTCCTATGCTTCCAAAATCTGGTGTGGTGCTCCTCAAGTAACCGTCAAGAAATTCCTTGCCCTAGAACATTGGGTTCTTAGATGGCTCAATAGTAAGCTTCGTTTTCCCCATACAATATCCAAGCAACAGCTTTATGAAAACTTACAAACAAAGCCTCTGCAACAGATGATTAACGAGTCTGCAATCATGCTTCTTGCAAAGTTAATCACTTCTGCATGCGATTCACCAAACATAGCCAATATAACAGCTGCCCCAACAGGGAAAATTCAAGAAACCAGCAATTCAAATTCAACCTCTCCAGGCTCAAACAAATGGACAGAATGTTCCCCAATGCATCCCTTCACCTCAAATCATCACAACATGATTGCAACAGGTTAATCAACTCTGAAGCCTACAGGAGTCAGATCTCCGATAAAATTAAGAAAAATAAAACAGCAGCCTGCCTCCAACCCAGTAACTGCAACTGAAAGCCAAGTATCCTATTCTGCAATTTTTTTTTTTAATTCATAAATATAATTCCTAGTAATTGTTAATGTTTATGTGAAATCTGCTATGTATTCGGTTATTTTATGTTATTTCTTTATTATTATTATCTGCTCCTAGCCTTGTGCTGTGATGGTCTTACTGTATTTGCAATAAATGAATATTTATTTATTTATTTATTTATATTAGGCTTAATGTCTAAGTTTGCAGATGATACAAAGGTTGGAAGGGTAATTAATGACAGTAATCAGAGTGAGCTACTACAAAAAGATCTAGAAAAATTCTGTTGATAGGCTGAGAAATGGCAGTTGAAGTTTAATGACAAATGTAAGGTACTGCATGTGCGTAGCAGTAATCCAGATTAACCTGCCAACTGTACGGTACTACACTCAGGGTAGTGGAAAATGAAAGAGACTTGGGCAGTTGAAGTTTAATGACAAATGTAAGGTGCTGCATGTGGGTAGCAGTAATCCCAGATTAACATACCAACTGTGCGGTACTACGCTCAGGGTAGTGGAAAATGAAAGAGACTTGGAGGTAACTGTGCAGTCAGATATGAAGTTCT
The DNA here is from genome assembly GCF_048544385.1 of Mastigoproctus giganteus. Lineage (NCBI taxonomy): Eukaryota > Metazoa > Arthropoda > Arachnida > Uropygi > Thelyphonidae > Mastigoproctus > Mastigoproctus giganteus. The sequence goes on along the minus strand of NC_143582.1, from coordinate 117,794,313 downwards.
CTAAGCAGTGTGGACAGGCTGTGAGAACAGCAAATGGGATTTTATCAATGCTATACAGAAACTTTGCTAGCAGCGATAAGGAGGCGATTATTCCCGTCTACAAGGCGAGATTGCAAGGTTTCTTTCTGCAAGATTGCTTTCTTGCATCATCTGTCATTATTAATACTAGCACTTTGCATCGTTCTCAAGTAGATCCATCAGGTGAGGACATAACTTGAGTAGTGTATACAGGTCTGCAGGCCTCACTTTAGGAAGAATGTAGATCTGCTGGAACGGTTGCAGAGACGGATAACCAGATTGGTGAAGGGAACGAAAGGGTGCTCTCAACAAGAAAGACTTTAGTTCTGCAAATTGCAGCGTCTGGAAACTAGGCACCTGCGGGGAGATCTGATAGGTGTTTAAGGCCCTGAATGGATTGAATAAGCTGAGACTGCGCACATGAGGGAGCATAAACTCAAGTTGAGGAAAGATGGTTGCACAATGAATGTACAGAAGTTTGCCTTCAGCCAGCGGATGGTTGATTGCTGGAACAAATTTCCTTCTGTTCTGTTGTTGTGGAAGAGAGTGATTTGGATAAATTCAAGGAAGAACTATGGAAATTCTTTGAAGGTATGAATGGGTGAAGTGTGCATTTTTTTTATTGATGCTCCGCAAGATTGCTTTCTTGCATCATCTGCCATTACTAATAATAACACTTTGCATCGTTCTCAAATAGATACAGCAAATTTCTTTGCAAGTTTTGTGACTGTGGATAAGACATTGGTTCATCACTTTCAGTTAAAGTCAATGGAGTGATTCAAACAGTCTAAACACAGTTCTTCTTGCCCTTCAAAGAAAGCCAAGTAGAGTCCTTCGGCTGCCAAGGTGATGGATGTTTTTGGGATGCCTATGGAGTGTTGCTAGTGTATTACCTTCAGAAAGGCCATACAGTCACAGCAACCTCATACACAAGCATTGTGAGTCGTTTGAAGGATAACGTCAAAATTCAAACGCCAAGGAAAACCTAGCAAATGAATCTTATTCCACCAGGGCAGCCCGCCTGCTCATTAGTCTGTGATTTTCATGGCTGCACTGCATGAGTACGGCTTTCAAATCTTGGGCCATCCCCCATAATCATCAACTCTAGCACCATCGTACTTTTACCTGTTTCCTAATTTGAAAAAAAAATACCTGGCTGGTATCCATTTTTCAAACGCCAGTGACGTCATTTCTGCAATGGATGCATTCCCCGAGGCCCAGAGAAAATTTTCTTCGCTGCTTCAATCAACACATTGCAGCATCAGCACTGTTCTGCAATTTTTTTAAATCATAACTAAAATTCCTAGCTTGTTAATATCTATATAAAATCTACTATGTACATATACTTTTATATCATACCCTTTGTATTTTTACCTGCCCCTAGCTATGTGCTGTGATGGGCTTGCTGTATTTGCAATAAATGAATATTTATTTATTTATTTATTTATTTAAAAGTGTATTGACTCCAAAAGCGACTGTCTTTCATGACTCCCTTCATACTCAGGCCACGAACTTTTCAAACGCCCTTCGTACAGCATGTTCAGTTGGTCACTCACCCACAGTACTTTAGCTGCCACTAGAAGACCTGCATATACACCATACTGAGTGGACTGAAATCATGGGATACCTAACTAGTAACAGAGAGGCCCATCTTTCGCCAGGATAAAGGCAATCGCAGGGCAACTGAGTCCACTAGTTCACGAAAGCATTCCACGGGTATTTCCATCCATGCTTGCTGCACCACTGTCCATAATTCTGTCACATTCCTGGGTGGAGAGTCCAAAGCTCAAACGGCCCTTTCTACAGCATCCCAAAGATGCTCTAAAGGGTTCATGCCCGTCGAACGTGGAGGCCATTTCATGGTAGTGAAATCTGCCGAACGCCCTTCGAATCATGTTCCAGTCACCACGGCTCTGTGGGGAGACGCATTGTCCTAATGGAAGAGTCCATTGCCCTCTAGGTGCATGATGACTATGAAGGGATGCAGATGGTCTGCAAGGATGGACACGTAACTTGGATCGTTCAGAGATGTGTCTAGACGTACCACAGGTTCGAACGTGTGCCAGTTGAACACGGTCCAGAC